>NW_025336100.1:246300-272542 GCF_004798865.1 Varanus komodoensis | reverse complement strand
AGAAAGTGATATTGGAAAAAGTCAGCACTTTTTAGATTAAAGCAAAGCACCCTTCACAAAGCCACAAACAAGAAGCAGGACAGAAAGTCCATGGCTTGTAGCTATCCTCGCACCTGCGGAAGAAGTTATAAGATATTCGCTCATCTTGCAGATTTCCAATGCTCCTTTACAAGGTTGTTTAAACATAAACATTTATATACTTAATTAGCTCTCCAGCTTGGCTTTTGTGCCCATGACTTTCTTGGCATGCACTGCAAATAACACATACAAGTATTTCAGCCCCATGGAACTACTGGTTTGTTTTCCTGTATCTCTTTTTTTTACCAGGGCAATCCAGTCACCATATGGCAAGACAAACGAATAGAAACACCTCTCATCTCAAAGCATTTGTAAAAAATCTGTGAAGTCACTCTGAAGTCCGCTATTCATGGAGCCACCCATGACAAAATAAGCCATTCTTGGAAAGAAAAAAATGACTGCATTAATGAAGCAGATGCTAAAGCAACCCATGCAGCTGTATAACTCTTGACCCATCAAGCTGATGATGATATGGCAATGTATGGATTGTGGCCTGCTGTGCCCTGACAGCCGTATTTTTGCTTTTGTCTACATAGGCAGGCTGCAGAAACTGGAGCTTTATTAAGCTCCTTATGAGCTACCATATATGGCTGTTGTCCTGTGATTGACTAGGGGAGACACAAGTACATGGCTCAAAAAGCATGTTCAAAGTTAAGAGATGAGAAGTCCCAGAAAAAATTTAAAAAACAGAAAAACTTTGGAAAAATGATATACTGTGGGGGGTTTTAGCAGCAGTTTTGTTTTTTCCCTCTCAAAGAAAACAAAAGTTCCAGAAAAGAAAGGATTATTGTGAGTTTCCTCACCATTCCACAGAACTTCACGTTCTTTCAAAGATAACCGTGGTTTATTTATTCATAAGCCTAATTAAGATTAGGTGCTTCTGCACTCGATTAAAATACACTTTGAAATAGCAGGAAGGGGGTCCGTATCTTAATAACAAATTAACTGCCCAAAGTCCCAAGTTCCTACTATCTTGGATAGTTCCTACTATCACAAGTTAAAATGGTTTTGACCAAGAACAATATTCAAGCTGTCCATGACTGTAGAGAGCCACCGTCAAAGTAGATAAGCCTGATCAAAATGGCAGAACTTGTTATAAAGCAAAACACACCTATATGCCAGGGTTGACTAATTTTTACTTCAGGCCTACAAAAAGTGTGGACTACCAGGGGTACACCTGGGACAGCAAAAATAGAGTTAAGGGCAGGCCCTAGAATGGCTGGTGAGCTGTGTTCAACCAATATCTGTTTCATATAAAACATTGTTTACACTGCTGGCCCTACCCTCTCCAAAGTCCACAAGTTGTGTGGGCATCTGCAAAGGAATGCCTACTCAAGTTCAACTGAAATTTTCATGTGCAGGAGCTCCATGCCATCAGAAGGATATATCTACACATGTTCAGTTGCTCATGCAGAACATGCAGACACTGAGAGGGTAGAACACCACTGTGGTTCCAACCCCATTGCCAAATATACCTTCTGTGTGTGATGAGCATCTGCAAAGCACTCTTTCCTTGAATCAGCTGTTCTAAAACCCCCAAGTGCTTATGATCTCCTGTATCAGGATCTATTAGCTGTCAGTGGCACTAAGTATTTCTATTATTTCTGTGCCAGCAGGTATACTTTAGTCCTCCTAGCTGCTGCTTCTTCCCCTGCTATTTAACTCCATCACTTCTTCCTCTTCCTACTCAGTTGCACTTTCCCACAGTGCTGTTGAATAAAATTCCTTGCAGCAGTTCATAGGATTTATATGAGCATCTGTGATATCAGACACTGCAATGTCATCAAACACTTTTGTGGGCCACCACAATTGAAGGCAATGCAACAAAATGAGGTTGTGAGCTGTGGGAAACAGCATTTAAAAATTTGCTCTTTCTGAAAAATCAGAGGGAAAAGAGTGGCATTTCAACACTCTTGAACAAATGTATCTTAAATGGGCATTAGGCTTGTGCACAGTTTTTAGCCTTTCTCCCTCACAAATCCACACCTGCCTCTATTGAGTGTTTAGATTTTAAAATGGGACATGTAAGATTTCAAGTATGGTGCCCCTTAGCTAAGATGGATGGGCAGGTTTGTGGTTACTCAGTAATACAGACAGGGAGTCTCTATTTACAAAGACCCTGAGAACAAATTCTGAAGGCAAATCTCTGAAGATAATTCAGAAGCTAATGCAATATAGCTGCCCATTCATTCACAGGAGCCATGACCAATGTATGCTGCCTGTTAACATATTTCCACACGTCTGCTGAATCCTCCTGTTTTACCAGCACATCCTCAGACCCAAGAATTGGCACTGTGGGGCACTTGCCAGCCACCCAGTTGCTGCAGCAAGCAGAAGAGGAAGGGACAAGAAGGGACGGGACAGGACGGGATGGGAGACAAGGAGCACAGACCATTTAAGAGACAAGGTTGGAGGTCAGAGTATGGGTGTCTTGGACCAGAAAGAAGCTACAGTTTTTTCTGATAGGTTAGGGATGGCAGGGGTGTAGGACAGAGGTGTATGTGTGCATATAACCTTTAAGCTCTCTAGGATCTGTCTTTCTATCTCAAATCCCACTGAAAAGCAAAGAAGAAGAGAGATGCCAAGAGATACTGAAAGGGCAAGGTTGATCCATCTGTTTTAGGCAGGCCAATCAATCAAGACAGATAAGAATTAAACATTAGGGCAATGGGGCACTAGTGTTCCACCTCATTCCTGTCCCTCTGGCGCGCGCGCGCACACACACACACACACACACACAACAAAGCATGATAGAATGCGACACAGAATGATTACTCTTTCTAACCCAGTACTTAGGCATGACAAATTTCATGGGGAAAATAAATAAAGGGAGACTTAGCTTGTCCTACCAAAGAAAAGTCTGTTCATGGCCCCCATATGGAAGGCTGGGGAGCTCTGTGGCTCAAGCTGGAAAGGGAGCAGTTTACAACAGCTCTGAAGTGTATTTCTCACTGAATACTGTGAATTCAGTCAGCCAGTGATCATAGTGTACAACAACACTGAAATACTGTCCACTGGCATAATGGTCCTGCTGCATGCTGAATGTTGAGCTCATGCTGGAAGAATAGCACACAATCACACTGGAGCACTGATTAGTGCTGTCATTCCTACGTGGAGGTAACAAGTTTGAGCAGAGGACTGTGCTGGGAAAAAGGCACTGCAATACATCCAACAGTCCATTTGAAAGCAGGCTGCAGGGAGGATTGAAGCTCCACTTAGGTTACAGCACTCTACTTAAATTGACCCCTCAGTCCTCTTGCCAAGTCAAATCCAACTTCCAATTGCAGGCAGGCAGTGCAAGCTCCATTGCCTTGATGCTTATGAGTTGCACTTTTCAAAATTATTTTTAATGCTATGTAAGACCCACATTTTCATATTTTTTTCTTTGCTGCTTTCCTTGGTGGGGAAGCACCTGTTGTCCAGACACAGTTACCTTAAATCTTTTTATGCTCATGTTATTTCTATCACCCAGAGGAATTTTTTTTAAGTCTACTGAAAGTATAAAATAATGTATGTCTGCCTCTCCTCTTCTTATGTATATGTAAGAATGGATGGAAACAGAGAGTCACAATAAAATTGTCACAGCAAGGAGAACAGTGAGCCAGGGATGAAGTGAAAGGACATTGACAAGGAGGAGAAGACATGGTACAAAAGTAAACCTGGTGATTCCTACCCAGGGCAAAGGGGGGTATGGAAACTTGGTGGCTGTACCTGGAGCCAGCCTGAAAACCTGGAACAACAAAATCAAATTTATATTTTAAATGTGAAAACCTCCACTTAAATCATGGCATCTGAAAAATTGCTTCAGAAATTGATTTTTTTTATTTATTGGAGGGAGTGGTGCTGGGAAGAATCTCTGGATAGTTTTGATTTTTGGCAAGCTTTAAATATGAAACTGCAGAAGCTGTCATGCTGTTAGATATTAATTGCTATTCATTTAGTTCTATTTGTTCTATTTTTGTGCTATTCATTTAATTGCTATTTGTATTGTTACACTGTGAAATATGATATGGCAGTGGGTAATTTCAAAGCTTTTTAGGGGTTTTAATAAGAAGATCCATAATGGAGAGGCGGTTCCACCAAAATATAGCTTGCCACTCTTCCTGCTTTTCTGCAGTGTATAGCTAGAGGAGAATGTTGGACATGTTACTTAAATGGACCCTTTAGTTTATGAGGGACAATCATTTTGCCCAGCTTAACACAGCAGCAGATCCATCAAAACATGCCCCAAATTTTCTAGGTAGAAAATATTTCCTGACACTTGTGTGTCTATCAGTAGTAGCATACCTTCTGAATGTATTTACTGGGTTAGTTCCAGAAGGGATTTGTCATGCTTTAGTGAGTAACTGTGATTGATTGCAATACTATTTAGTAGCCATAGGACTCGAGAATGTTTGCTATCTGCATACACAAAAAATAATTTTGCAAAATGATTTGCTTTATGTTCTTCAATCGCTGAAACTCCCCACTGTGATACTTCAGTAAGGTGCTGTTCCAGAAGCAGGCAATGTAGTTTCAATTTGCCACAACACTTAGACATAAAAATGAAGCAGGCCCACTGTTGTATATCTTAATACCTCAAAACTAAAAATGACACATTCTATCAATTTTCTGTCAGAATCCATGTACAATCAACTTTTTTAAAAAATAAATAAATAAATCAGATCTCCTCAAAGTTTTTCATGAGAACTGGATGTAAACAAGGAAACAAGGAGACAAGGAATACAAAGTAATTTCTTCCAGACTGGGGATTCTGTTTGATTCCACTGGAATCTGTGGGGCTTCTTCAGTGAAAGTTAGTTATGCATCTCTCCCTTGGCACTAAATGATTCTTTCATTTTCTGCTTGTGAACATGGAGGATTTATAGCAGGACCTTTTTTAGATTGTTCACACTTTACTGTAATAATTATCATGAATATACTTCTCAATAAGTTGCAAAATACTTGTGTGTGCATACTCAGTAAGTAATGATGTATTAGCATTTTTACCACAATGTTTCTACATTTTTATATAAAATGAATTGGCATTTAAAATGAATCCAGTGGGGGTCCCAAAGTGACTATAACATATATACAGACTCTGGTATGTCCAGTTATTCCAGCAATAAGTGCAGAGCCTTGCAACATGAAGTGAAAATAAAACAGAAATGTAGTATATTTCTGGGGTGGAAAAAGAATGAAGTATTGCCCTAAATGACCATCATAATAACAGATTATAATTGCCACTTATGCTGGTTTGCCCCATTGCACTAAATATAAGTGGAATTCAAAATCTCTTGCATATCAGTGTACCATATCTTGCATGTCAATACATGTCAATGCAACATCATAGTTATCTGTCACTGAGTAGGAAAATTGAATAAGATAAGGATTACCATGCAGCACCAGGCCAAATACATAATTATTCCAGCTGTCAGACCAGAGCCAGTTAGATTGCTCTAGGGCAGTCTTCCTCAAGCTGGTGCTCTCCACATGTTGAACACTACAATTTCCAGAATTTTCAAAAGTCTGAAGGGCATCAGCCTAGGGAAGGATGCTCTTGGAAACTCACAATCACTTGTGACCCACCAATAGCTGCAGACAGGCCTACCCTGCCAATAAATAAATAAAGGATACTCCTTTTCAAACCCATCAAACTTAACAGCTGTTACTACATCTTGTGGCAGTGAATTGTAGCAGTTAATTATGTGACTGGTGGTGAAGCCCTTTGTCTGGCCTAAACCTAGTACCAGTCATACTATGGGAAAGGAGGACAAAACAAAAAACAAAAACAAAAAACCCAAACCTTTTCATTTCCTCTATATTATTCATCATTCTATGAATTTGCTATGTTGTCTTCTGCTGTGGCCCTCTGATTTCTGAAAACCTCAAATGCAATATGTAATCATATGGAATTTATTGACCAGAAGAATGTCAATATAGCAGGGTATGAAGCAAGTGCTAAAGATACTTGTCAGTCAATAACCTTTGGGAAAAAAAAACCCTGCCATGCAGCTAACAGACACAGAGAAGGTTGCCACCACCTAGGTTGTGCACCTAGGACAGGCATGGGCAACTAATGACCCTCCAGATGTTTTAGCCTACAATTCCCATCACCACTTTCCATTGATCATGCTGCCTAAGACTGATGAGAGTCAAAGACCAAAACTGTGGAGAGCCACAAGTTGTCAGTCCTGATCTAGGAGGTGCCACAGAGAAGCTAAGTTCAAAATATAGGAGTTCAGGTGTCTGCCAGTTCAACAGCAAGCTGAAATAATTTCAACACTACATTAGGCCCTCATTTCCAGAGCTTTTCCAACAGTGTCAAAGTGTGTGCAACCATCCCAATACTGCCTTAGTTTCAAAATTAGTAAAATGATCTTCTGCTCCATCTCTGAGGGCTTCACATATCCACAAAGATCTGCTTCCAGGCTGCAGTTCTTTCCTATCCCTGCTTCCCCACCCACTCTTCTTTTCCCTGGGTGAGAGAGGCAGGTTGGAGCAGGGGAGTTGGGAAATGCAGTCCACAGTTTCCACAGCCCTATTGTGTCAGCCTCCAGATGTGTTGAACCAGAACTCCCAGCATTTCCCATTCAGCAGGGCTTCATTTCATAGTAACTGGTATAGTCTGTCCACATTTTCTGGTACAGCAAGTCTTACAGACAGAAATGCCACTATCCATGTAACTTTTTTTTCACAGTACTCTCTTTTCCAACCTGGTGTCCTACAGATGTTTTATGCCACAACTCCCAGCTTTCCTAACCATGAATGGGATTGTGGGAGTTGCAGTCCAATACATTTGGATGGCAATCCTACTATTGTCATGAAATCTGCATCTTTCAATTTTTAAGACAACTATAGAGATTTCTGATATTGTTAAGAATAAAGTTTAAAAAGTCAGTGCATAATGACGTGTGGGCCATTTCAGTAATAAAAAAGTATATTTGACAACTTTGGAAAACCATGCTTTCCTCCCTCCAGAGCCCTTTTCTGTTTCCCCTTGTGTTCCTTGGCTGCCTCTCAAATCTCATCTTAATATTACTGCAGGGAGCAGGCCAGCAAATGTACTGCTTTGCCCAGCCATGTCTTCCACAGTTTTCAGGACTGCAAATGCTATAGTTTAAAAACATTCATTTGGCTATTCATTCAACACTATGTAGTATCTGCAAGAAAAAAGCAAAACTAGGTTTCAGTGTAAACACACTTCCAAACCAGGCTTGGGCATTATTATTACTAGGGTCTGATCCAAATCTGAATAACATTATCCATGACTAAGAAGGTCATATCACAAAGGAGATCACAGATGGCCATTTGCCAAAATGAAGTGCACCATTTGGTGTATGTCTGTAACCACTTGGTAAGTGGATAGTTACCATATTACTTCATGGACATAATAATGAAGTAATGATATTTAGCATATGTACAGATCTCTTGAGTGTTTCAACTATTTCTCTTAATGAGATCTTACCACCATCCTGTAAGATAGGTCAATATTATTATCCCCATATTGCCAATCAAGGAATGAGGTAGAAAAAGTGTGGCTTACCTAAGCAATCACTAATGGCATCATGATTCATAGCTCAGCCTTTTAGCCACTCTGCTTCACCACTCACCTCACCTCCACACCTAATCAGAAGTCTTGGGAATCTTAATGGTGGTAGAATTCATCTTCCCATTTCAAATAATAATACAAAGACCAGCTTACCAAGTGGTTGCATGCAAGTAAACAGACAGGACACCTGCAGTAATCCCATGCCAAAACAAGAGGAATTACATTCAGTTGTGATGCGGGAAGACATACTTGTTTTTAAAATATTGACATATTTCAAAATATAAAAGGTCTCCTTGGTTCTTTTCTTTCTCCCTTCATTTCTTTCAACTGAAAATTGAGGCTGTCTCTTTCTCTCTCCATGTGTTGTTCTGCATCTCTAGAAGCATTCTAACTGTAAATAAGATAGCAACTGCTAAACAAGTGTTGAGAACAAACCTTACATTTTCTGGCCTACAGTCTGCCAGCCAAGTATAGTTGCCCACTAGGAGTGTGCTAAACTTGGGTTTGCTGCTTACTCAAGAACTGAACAACAGGAAGACTGGTGGACATGGTGAGTCACAAGATATGCACATTGGGCTGTACAGAATTTCTGGGCCACAGGCTAAATCCAGGCTATCTGGGGGCCCAGTCCTACCCTCTGCTTCCCCTGATGGCTGTGCCCCTTTCCTCAAGCTCCATCCCCCTTCCCTTAATGACTAATTGGTGGTAGTTCCCTGGATTTTATTCTAGAGGGTTGAAATGCTTCTCCTAAGGCTTAGGCACTGGCAGTAAGAGCTTATACTGCAATAGGTTGCTATTGTGGGCCTGCCTACCTCTAGAATGTGGCTTCTGAAGCTTTTCCAAAATGGGTATCAGCTTTATAGCTAAAAGATTCTCAGCCCTCTTGTTCTGCAGAGACTATAGGTAAATGGAGGCAGATCATACTCTCCATTCAAGAATGAAGAAAAAAGAGTGGGAAAAAGAAAAGCAGTACTCTTGGATATAATTCCTTTTAGTTTGGCTCTTGATGTTTCATTCTCAGCTTAATTGTCCTCAGTAACAATTTTTGTCTATGAACTTGAGATGTGCTCTCTTTCAATATGTTTGAGGAAGGGCTGGAGACACAGTATCCAATCAAGCTAATTAGGCTAAGGATTTGATAATCCCTGCCATTTGCTCACATTTTCTAATCTGAGAAACAAAAGGTTTATCAAACACTTCCTATACTGCCAAATATGGCTAATTGGCTTCACATTGACTACACATGACTTGATGGTTAAACTGTGTGGGCCTGGTAGGAACTAAGGCAGTTTACCATGCCAATCCCTCTCATTTTTGTTTTGTTCAGCCAGGAGGAGCAAGCATAGCCAAACTATTGATTTGTGTGTAATGTGCTTTTCTAATAGGGCTTTGGGTGTGAGACAGCAAAAAAGAATTTTTCTCTAGTAACAATCTTTTCACTTTATACTTTGAATTTGGATCATATCCCCAAGGTCATTAGCAGTAAAATCCTTCAAGTGCTCAAAATGGTTTCCCATACCTGATTGAGGGCTTTGTTTGGGGATTTTGGCATCTGCTGGAGGGCTGGACGTGGAGTGCATTCGCTGACTGGCAGAGTTATGGATGCTACTAGGGATGGCTGCAGAGATGTTCTTTCGAGGTTTATCCTGTAGCCACATTGGGGAAGCTTCGAAGGCCTGCATTCTTCGGGAGTGGCTGTTTGCATTCACTTTGAGATAAGCCTGGGCTTTGTATTCCTGAAGGTCTCCATAATTTGCGTCGGTCACCCTGCACTCATATAACCCTTCATCCTTTTTCCTGACTTTGGAGATTTGCAGCTTGTGGGAAATGTCGTTCCCTTGTACTTTCACTGTCTGAAAAAATTTCCAGAAACAACATATTATATCAACATTGCCATCAGCAGGTGCGCAGCTCTCCTTTAGGGAGCCATTTTCATGACTGTCTTCTGTGATAAGCTGGCAAAGCTTCTATGTAACAAGCATTGCTGACCTGCCCCAATCTAGAAATCAGTGTTTTCACCTGCTTCCAGTTGACTCCAGAAGCACTAATTCCCATTCCACAAGGAAAGTCTTTCACTCATGGAAAGGAATAAGTGGGGTGTAATGGAACCTGCAGGGCTAGAAAGAATATCAAAGAATATCAATGTCACCTACCCTGCATTAATGGGCCCCATCCTCTTTTGCAAAGGACAGTCCATTAATTGAAGGAGACCTCTATTTGAAAGGCTGTCTAGTCTAAATCTGGTTAAAGAGCATGAGGCTAAGAAGGGAGAGGAGGGGCCTTGAAGCAAACTATCACCAGTTAGATGATGTAGACTGGATTGAGTGGGTACCCAGGACACCTAGCCACAGTTTTCTCCAGTAGGGCTCAAACGTTTGCATTTCTATTAAAGTTTTATCATTTATTTCTGAATTGTAAACTTCATACGTACTGGCATTTTTATTCATTTTGTTGGCATCCTGCCAAGTAGCCAAAGCTCCCTGCACAGTTTACAAAAGAGTAAAAACTTAACCATAGTACAGAAATAATTTACATAAATAAAAAGGGGAGTTGAATGGAGTTTATGTATACATAGGATTGAAGACTTAGGGCAGTTTCCAGGTTTCCCTGGAAAATTGTCACACTAGCAAGCCCTCTTGGTATTACTATACTTCTGCAACATAACTGATATTAGCACTAGGGTTGAATAGACTAAGGCCCTTAGAATCAAAATATGCAGTTGGGAACGGTTGGATGTTAGACAGTGCTTATGTTTTGAAACAAAACATTTTGGCCTTAAGGAAGTTTTTAAAAATGACTAATCAATGTGATTTTGCCTTCTCTCTCTAGGCATTAAGGACATCATGGTACTGCTCATGATAGCTTGACTATATTGGATCCATTTGCCATGGAGGTTGCTGAAAGATGAACAAATCACCATTCTGAGGATCCTAAAGGAAGCTGCTTGCATGCCTATAATGTGGCTTTATCCTGAATTCTGATTAAGAATCAACCAAACCTTTTGGAGCCCTTGTTTGTATCAAATTCCAGTAATTAAACTTGGGAGGCAGGGTTGTGGGGGGATTGCATCTGTGCCACAGACCTTAGGCGTAGTACACAGTGCCCCTCTTGCTTTAGGTTAGTTCAACTTTTAGGTAAATTGAATCCTAGAGTTAAAAAGGAGGTAGGAATTACCTGGTATCCTAATTTACAGAGATTGTCCTCTGTTCAAAAGAGGTCTCTTTTAATGGGCTATTCAGTCCAAGTCCAATGTACAGATAAGGCAATGGAAGGCAAGAGAAAAACAGAAACCTTGAGGATGTCCATCCAAAAATGGCACCTGGACAGCAGACTGAGCAGCAGAAGAGGGAACCAAGCCAGTTATTGTTTATCCTCATCAGGACGAGTTGTCTTGCATATATAATTAAATGCAAGTTATCTTTTCTAAATTGGGACCTATACACATATATTAGCATAGATAAATGTAATATAAAATGATGCCCTCATTTGGGCATCAATGACTAAGTGAATAGTGCATAAGTGATCAGCCTAATGCAAAGACCTATTTTCCAGTTTGTCTGTTTTAAAGGCAGGGGTATCTATCAAACATTTACATTCTGCACCCAAACCAAGAACGGGCACCCCACAACCAAGAAAAGAGGACATGGCACAAAACCAAATGAAACCAAAAAACCAAGACCATGCAAGTAAGTGAATCAAGTCAAAGACGCACACCAAAAGAGTTGTTTTAACCATAACTTCTGCAATTTAGAAACAGAGAAACATAGAAACAGAGTGAGTCAGAAGGGGTCTCCCGGGCAATCTAGTCTGACCTCCGGCACCAGCCAGCTCCGCTCACAACATGCCCATCATGTGCATGTCCAGCCTATCCTTGAACACCCACACCGATGGGGCCTCAACGACCTCTCGTGGAAGCCCATTCCACATCCTCGGGGTCCTGACTGTCAGGAAGTGCTTCCTGGCATCTAAATGGAACCTTGGCTCCCTGAGCTTTGCTCCGTTGGAACGCGTCCTGCCTTCCTCTGCAGGGGAGAACAGGTCTCTACCCACCTCCGTGTGACACCCCATCACATACCTGTATGTCACCAACATATCCCCTCTGAGTCTCCTCTTCTCCAGGCTGAAGAGACCCAGTTCCATCAGTCTCGCCTCATACCCATCTCCTGCAAACTGGCCACCAACTTTGTGGCCCTACACTGTACTGACTAACCTGGCTATATCCTTACTGTACTGAGGGGCCCAAACCCAAATACAATACTCCAGTTGTGGGTGCACCAAAGTTGTATTGAGTGGTAGTAATACCTCTCTAAACCTAGAAGCCACACTTCTTGCTATGCAACCAAGGGTGGCGTTTGCCCTCTTAACCACCCCATCACACTGCTGACTCATGTTTAGCCTGCAGCCCGAGGTCCCTTTCACAAGTGCTGCTCTCCAGCCACTTGTCCCCTAACCTGTACTTATGACACCTATTCCTATGCCCCGAGTGCAAGACCTTGCACTTCTCCACATTGAACACCATCCTGTTGTCCCCTGTCCACTTCCATAGTCTGTCCAGATCGTTTTAGATCTGGAGTACCTGCTCCTCATTTGTGGCCACTACTCCAGTTTTAGTATCATCTGCGAATTTGATCAGACTGTTCACCCCTTCTTCCATGTCATTGACGTAAAGGTTAAACAGGATCGACCCCAGGACAGAGCCCTGGGGGACCCCACTTGTCACTGGTCACCATCCCAATGATTCCCCACTAATGGTTACCCTCTGCTTTCGGTCAGTCAACCATGCCCTAATACATCAGACAGTGTTTTGGTCTATCCCAATACTCCTCAGTTTCCCAACCAGGATATCATGCGGCACTTTGTCAAAGGCCTTGCTGAAATGCAGGTAGACCACATCCACTGCATCCCCTCCATCTAGCCATCTCGAAACCTTGTCATAGAATTCCACAAGGTTTGTCTGGCAGGACCTGTTTTTGCGGAAGCCGTGTTGTGTGGCTGTCAGCCTCCCTTCCCTATCTAGCATCACTAGATCTCTATTATGAGACTTTCCATTGTTTTTCCTACAATGGACGTTAGGCTAACTGGACTGTAATTCCCCATGTCCCTTCTACTACCCTTTTTGAAAATTGGGACCACTGACGCCACCTTCCAGTCCTCTGGAACTTCACCTGTTCTCCACAAGGCCTGAAAAATGGAGGCCAGCCAACTCTCTAAGTACTCTCAGGTGTAACCCATCAGGGCCTGGCACCTTTGTACCATCCAATGCCCTGAGGAGCCTCTTGACTTCTAGGGGGGGTGACTCTAATCTGCGCCCCTAAGTCCCCGGCCTCATCTAATCTACAATGTGTATCTCCCCTGTCCTGCTTTGGGGAGAACACAGAGGCAAAATCATCCTTTAGCATCTGTGCCTGTTCCCTCATATCAGTCACTGGATCTCCTTCCTCCTTATTTAGTGATCTTTTATATTGCTTTAACATGCTTTTATTGACTGTAACCCACATAGGCAGCCATATGGCTAATGGAGTGGACAAAAATCAAATAATAAATAAAGATGAATAAAGATGAGCAAACACATACTAAAACTGAGGTCAGATCAAAAATTCTTGGTGGGGGATTCTCAGCTTTAACTGGATGTAATGCATTAGGACAAAAGGAGGACACACTCACACAAATGCACATATCTCATTCTGTTTTTCATTAAGTACCTTAATTTTCTCCCAGAATAATTCTTTTTGGAAGAATACTTGACATCACAGAGCATCATTTCATGAGAATAAAAGATGGCAGATGGTAGCTCCAAGAGGAACACTTCCCCCAATAAGTATGCTAATGAAACTCAGTTAATGCCAGAAAATAGCATTATAAAATTGAGGTGAGGACATGAAAAGAGATCATGAAAAAAGGGATATTAATAAAATACTTGTCAGAACATGATCCATGACCAGTGGTGTGCCTTGCCTTGTTTGGTTATTCTAGGTCCTGCATTCTGATTACTTAAGTTAGAACAAGTGCAGGAGACTGCACAAATCATCAAACAGTCTCAAAACCCCAGAGGGTTCTCAGTCTGGTTTAGGTGGTCCTTAATAGTGCCTTTGATAGTTTTATTGTGATACTGGGAGCAGTGAAGATGACCCAATTCATGCCAGCAGAGGCACAGCAGCTTTTGAAGTCTCTGAACTCCACCACACACCCAACCATCTCAACAGGAACATTCCAGATGATTCATAAATGACCATTAACATTGATTAACTTTGGATGATCAGTGCATGTGTGTGTGTGTGTGTGTGCACGCTAAATAAGCAGACTTTAAAAAGGCATACATCCCTTGAATCTTTACAGCATGATAGCCAAAATATACATTGAAAGTCCAGGTCAGTCCAAGTAGAATATCAAGGTTATAAGCAGAGGTTAATGGCAAATGAATCCTACCATAGGAATGACAAGCATTCCTAATGACCATTATTTTCTATGTACAACCTAGCTATGCCATATCAAACTCAAACACATTCAGGGTATCCTATGATCACTGCAATTTAAGTTGATCAAATAAACTGTTTGCAAATCTAGGGATATGTGAACTCCCAAAGAAATGTTTATTAATCTTTTAATCCTTGTAATGGATTTCCAAGGAAGGTGGATTGAGGCCCCATCAATGAGGATATTCAACGAAAGATTGGGCAACCACATGTTGGGGATTGCATGAGCAGAGCCAGATGGAGCCAGAGGTCAGATTAGATGGCCCAGGAGACCCCTTCTGACTTGTTTTGTTTCTATGTTTAACCACTTTGGCCACCATCACAATTTTCACATGTTTCACATGAGAAATACTTTTCTAAGAAATCAGCTAACTGCATCAGTGAAACCCTATTTTGTACTCACTATCGGATATAAAAATGTATATGCTACTTTCTCCCCAACATCATCTATGCACTGTCATGATCAATAGTAATTGAATTCCATCCCATCATAGAATAGTAGAGTTGGAAGGGGCCATGAAGGCCATTGGGTTCAACCCCATCAAGCACAGGCACCAAAGTCGCTGCCTCTGTATGGTATAAAACTATCCCAGGACAAAACCAGGATTTACCAGGCCTTAAAGGTAGGTTTTAGTAAGTCTTAGATCTTATTCTAGATGCCTTAAGCATATCATATTCTACAAAACCCTCATCATGGATATCAGCTCTGGCAATAATGCAGTGGATGTTGCATGTGCTGCAAGACATAGTGAGCCCCTGAAGACATCTGCGACTGTATTAGGTTTTGCTGTGCATACGCAAGCATCTGGTGCATTGTGAAGTCATCAATATCTTCTGTGACACGACATCAGCTATGGGGTCAGGGAAGTGGCAACGAACAGTACAGCTTAACTAAAACCCCACATGAATTCATTAAGTATTCATTGAAAATATCTACATAAAATTTCATTAACAAATTCTGGACCAATGTACAAAATTGATTAAAGTAGCTATTATAATTTGTTAAAGCAACTATTCAAATTGAGATAAAAATTCTCAACAGAACAATATAGCTAACAAAGCTAGTCTGAAAATCTTTGAATGCTTGAATGAATATGCTTTCAGCAAGCACTGAGATCCCATTGGGGATAGTGAGGTATAAGTTTTTACATTCCTCAGATGTTCACTGAACCCAAGAAGGAATCCTCACCATTTCAATTTGGGAGAAAGGCAGTGATAATTCTGCAGGCAATCAATCTATCCACAGAGATGTGTTCAACCCAAAAGGAGGCAGCTAAGGGACAGGCTGCCTTTCTGGGAAAGTGCAACCTGTTTATCTACACTTATGTAATACTTGATCTGAAAGGCATGAGGAAGATTCAGAAAGTACGATATGCCATTAATTAGCCCATTGCTCATGGGGTTTTAGATGGTTAATTAAAGAGAGGAAAGCAAATGGAAAGCATCAGTTTAGAATATAGCAGCATTCTATATTTTGTCATGAACTTACGCTTATCTTTGTTCCATCGTTGTCCAAATCTCTTTCTGGTAATAACTCCACCTGTTGGGGAATGGATAGCTGTTTTTCCATGGAAAAGGAAAGGAATATCCAGTCGAATGATGACATCACTTCCTCATGGCATCCCTCCCTTCCTTGCTGCTCAGCTGCAGCTTCCCCATGGCCTCCATCCTGCCCACCCTCCATTTCTGGCTAGTTCCATCTTAGGCTATCGCAGCCAAGGCAAGAGCTGGCCTTCCACAGCTTGATTCAAAGGGCCACAGGTAGAGAATACTGTGAAGAATGAATCAAAGGTCCTTGAATAGACTCTGGAGCTGCCAGGTTTAAACATGTCAACAGAAAGGAGAAGAACCTGCCAATTATTGAGTCTGTTTTTAATAAAATCATTATGGGAGTGTTCTTGTGCTGATCACAGTATGGATGCACTGACCCTATGTCTCACAGCTGTTCTGGCTTCCTTCCAGAACCTTGTGATGGCTACTAGTTTTAGGGGATTTAAGACAGGCTCAGTCAAATTCAAAACCCATCTTTCCCTAGCCTGTTGACTTCCTGATGCTTTGGGCTACAACTTCTAGAATCCCCTGGCCACCATAAGTAGTTGGAAGGTTCTGAGAGTGGTAGTCCAACACATCTAGAGAGCAACAGGCTAGGGAAAGCTGTTATATAAGTCTTTAACAAATGGCAGCTAAACAGAACCTCCATTGAGAGATAGTGCATCTTTGAATATCAGACAATGGCATCAAATAACAAGGAAGGGTTTGGCTTTTGTGCCAGCTTGTAGGCTTCCCAAAGGCATCTGGGTTGCCACTAGAATAAGTATGCTAGTTGACACTGCTGCAATTCATAATGAATGTGTTTGCAATATGAATTGCACGAATGTGTTACAGATCTTGAAGTGCATGAATGTGTTACAGACTGAATGTAATTACCCTGAATTTTTCTGCTGCTTAAAATGTAGTCAGCATGAAATCTGTCACCTAAGCCAGCCTTCCCCAACCTGAAGCCTCCAGATGTTTTGTACTACAGATCCCAGTATTCCTTACCAATGGTCATGCTGACTGCGACTGATGGGAGTTATCCAAAACATCTGAGGGCAACCAAGTTGAAGAAGGATGATCTAAGTAGATTCTTCATTCAGGTCTTCAATAGTAATCACAGCTTAGTCAGAGTTAAACAACTGTCTGCAAAAGATTTTTTTTAAAGTTCCAGAAACTGTAGGCAAGCTTGCAGAAGATCTGGAAACATTTGCAAGTTCTGATTTTTTTTCCGGGCTAAACCCCAAAAAATGACAAAGAGCTTGTACTGAAACCTTGTACTCATAGTGAGCTTATCTTCCTTCCCAAGAGTTTCAACAACTTTTGAGCATATAGCAAGGCCAGAAATGTCCCCTCCAAAAGCTTCTAACTTTTAACAAATAAGGTCTACAACACTAACCCTCTGATTGATGTTATTCAAACATGGGAGCCTCCTAGCAACTAAGCCTGCCTACAGGTTATTTAGAGTGAGCCTGCCCTGGTCCTGAGCATTCTGCTCCCTGCTTCATTTCCTGAAGCCACACTAAAAGTTTTGCTTTGTTCAGACATGACCAACTAATCCTGCATTGTCCCCCAAAGGCAGGTGAATGGGCACTAAAAATACTAAGAGGCCTAGCCCAACAAGCTGTTCCCCTCAGGAACCTTTGGTATGTTCCATGCCAATATGCTCTGCCTCTTCCACAAGCTTGCTGTGCCCAAAGCCTTTTTGATCAAGTGGAGGGATTTATTTCTAGAACAATAGTAAAACAGGGAAAATCTGGCATAAATTGTATAATTTGATGTGAAACTGCTTTCCCCGCCTCTGAGCTCCATTTCTCCCTCAGTGTTAAATATGAGTAAAATGGTGAATTGCTTGTTTGCAATGACATTTAGTCAACATATGTATTATTAATTCAAAGCATTAATTTAACCACTTGAGAAGCATCTTCATGACTAAATGGCAAAAGCCAAAATAAGAGAGGGTCTCCACCTAAGTCTTTCTTTGTTTTCAACCAGTCCCTCTAGCTTCTATGGAAGCATTCCCTACACAGCATTGGGAGTTAAGCATGCCAACAAAGCAGAAAAGAACAATTATATTTCTGACATTTACCTAGGTAAAGGCAATGCCAAAAACAAAGTGCCAGATTCTATTCCTGGGAACAACTTATAACAGCTATTCTGTGCATGTCACAACCAAGTACATTCACAGATGCATGTGTGTACATACATTGAAGAAATGGGAGAATGAGAGTGCAGAAGTGTATGTATGAGGGAGGAAGGGAGGGAGGGAGCAAACACTGATTTGGGGAGCAAGACAGCAAAGTGCTGGCTTGTGTCTTCCTGAATATGTGAATTACTGTCATATCAGCCACCATAAAGAATTCTCTCTCATCATGTCAGCAATTTAGATAATTATCTCATCCTTCGCACACTGAAAGGAGCTAAGCAAATTGCATGCTTTCTATCATGCAACTGATTGTGTGGACAACTCACTGGGAAAGAGAACAAAGTATTATGCTTTTGCCAGTGAATATTTGAGACAGAGTGGATAAAGACCAATTAGCAATTTAAAATTGCCACAGTATTCAGAGTTTAGCAAATAGTGAATGGTGTATATGTGGACACCCAATGCTAGGCTCCTCTTCAGATCTATTTCTGATTGGAGCTCAGCTCAGTTCATACTGGATCAAAGTTGAAACTGTTTTGGCATTTCCATGATGGATGGGACCAAGCAATCCTCCCTTTTCAGGATTTAGTAGAGGGGAGTGCAGAAGACATGGAAAGGGCCTATTTCTTGAATAACTCCATAGAAGGGATGTGTGGGGAGTCAGACTGGTCATGATATTGGCTGGGCCATATGGTCATCCCCAGCATGTTTTTGAACCCTTTGTTGCTGCTGTGGTCCTAGTTAGAAGTATATACACTTAAGCGCTTGCTATTCCAAATAGAAGGAAATTTTCCACTGGTGTTATACGGGGCTGTCTTTCTATTGCAAATCGGAGACATGGGGCGGGGGGGGCCAAGCAGGCATTCTAAGTAGGACCACAGAGAATAATGTAACTGACACCAGTTGGGGCTAGTGAATCTAGCTTACTCTGGATCCAGTCTGAAATCTAGATCATTCTTTTTTAGACATCCACATGATGTCCAGAAGTTAATCTGTTTGCTCTGGACTAAAACAAGAACAGATTTTTGGGAGGGTGCAGGCTCCTTTTATCCCTAACAGTACCCTCTTGTATGTGGGTGTGTGAGTGTGTGTGTGCATTTATATATATAAGAAAGCAAATGAATCTGGGTGCCCAAATTAGGTTTTCATTTTTTCCCTTTTACCTAGAAACTTCTGATGAGTGTTAAAAGAAAAGTTTGAGCTGGATGCAAGTAGATTTTAATATTAAAAAATAGAATATCATAGAATCATAACATAATAGGGTTGGAAGTGGACAATAAGGCCATTGGGTCATAGAATCACAGAATAGTAGAGTTGGAAGGGGCCATGAAGGTCCTTGGGTCCAACCCTCTGCTGGTGCAGGACACAAGTTACACCATTGCAGTCAGATGACTGTCCAGTTTCTTTTTGAATGTCCCTAGTGTGGGAGAGCCCACAAACTCTCTAGGCAGCTGGTTCCACTGTTGTATTGCTCTGGCAGTGAGGAAGCTTTTCCTGATGTCCAGCCTGAATCTAGGTTGTCACAATTTGACTTGATTATTCCGTGCCCTACACTCTGGCATTAGAAGGAAGAGATATTGCCTTCATCTTTGTGACAGCCTTTGAGGAATTTATAGAGGAATATCATGCCCCCGCCCTCAGTCTTTTCTTCTCAAGGTGGAACATGCCCATTTCTCTAAGTCTGTCCTCACAGGGCAGTGTTTCCAAACCCTGCCTCATTTTTGTTGCCCTCCGCTGGACCCTTTCTAATTTTTCTACATCCTTCTTAAATCTTGCTGCCCAGAACTACTTCTCATGATTTGGAAGTAATACTTCTGTTGATGCATCCCAAATTAGTATCTGTCCTTTTGGTGACTGCATTGCATTGTGGCTGCATTGCAGCTCATATTTAGCCTATTGTCACAATTACTCTGAGATCTTTTTCTTTTTCAGTTCTGCTGAGCCACATATTCCGCATCTTGCATCAATGCATTTGGATTCTATTTCCTAGGTGGAGCACTTGGCATTTGTCCTTATTGAATCTCATTCTGTTGCTTTCAGCCCAGTGTTCAAGTTTATCAAGATCACCCTAGATCTTCATTCTGTCTTCTAGGGTGTTTGCTATTCAGCCCAGTTTTGTATCATCTGCAGACCTGATTATCTTTCCTTGTACTTCCTCATCTAAATCATTAATAAAGATGTTGAAGAGTACTGGGTCCAGGAATGAGCCCTGCAACACCACTAGTTTCCTCCATCCAATTTGAGAAGGTGCCATTGATGAGCACTCTTTGTGTCCAATTTAACAGCAGATTTTGGATTCACTGAATAGTTTTTCCATCTGTTTCCATGTGTTTGCTAATTTGCTTATCAGAATGTTGTGAGGCATTATGTCAAAAGCTTTGCTAAAGTCTAAGCAGATAAGTAGATAATGTCCAACATCCTGCTCAATGCATCCGCATGTATCAAGCAGGAAACATGCTGCTTATACAGGAACTTAGTGATAAGAGGGAACTTGTGCTAAGGCCAGAAGCAAGGAGCCTTCTGAGAAGCAATTGTTATGGAAATACTGATTACAATCAGACATCCTTCCTTTGAGAAGACACATACTCAGCCTGCCACCTATAGACAGAACAGCATTCCTTCTTGCCACAGTTAGCTAGTGTGTTACACAGCTTAGCTCATATTTTGCTTTATTAAATGCCCGTCACTGAAGGCAGTCTTACAAGGCTGGAGCACCACAGTGAAGAGTGGTGTATACCTTTTTTGCAGCATTAAAAATGAAGAATTCTGAAGCACTCTGGATACATTAAAATAATTGTCAGCATTTTGTTAGAAGGGTGAAGGCTGGAAGAATGATAGGGATGATGAGGTGGATTTTCCACCTTTGTAATAAAGAAAAACATAACATGTGAAACCTCTTCCTTGCCAAGAAAGAAATCAGAAATAATTCACACCTTTGTGTCAAAAGAGGTCTGTGTGGTATGCAGAAATCATAGAAATCATAAATGCAAGAGACCATTGTGTGGTGTATTAGAGAAATTTTGCTCCATATGCTTGTCATTCTGAAATAATGGATGAAATTATGAGATTCCCTGAAGGGGAAGCCTTGTAGCAAGCAGCCTTCCAAGTGGGAGGTCTTGTTACTCAGTAGCATGTTTGCATAGCTAGGATGACAATTTCCATTGAATCCATTGCTTAAATGATATTTACAGTAAGGCTTGCCATCAATTATTTTTAAAAATTCTTAAGATGACACACACACCAACATTACCCATGCATATGAACTTAGCACCTTTTTGAAATGAACCAAAAAATGAAATGCATGCTTAAGGTACTATCCCCTGGTTGTGGTTGTTTTTTAGTGGATATAATTTTCTACTGCTGTCAGTCAAAGAGCAAATCAAGTCAGAAACCCAGGACATTCTGCATTTTCTGGATCCTCATGTTCTCCCTAGCTTGCACGGGATTTCAGGAGCAGCAAACTGGTACCTGAATGCCTGTCACCTCAGCTCCAGGTTCTTGATCCTCTGCTATCCGCAGAAACCACCATTGGATTTCCAGGTAGACCGAGGCAGAGCCACTCTGGAATGCACAAGACATCTCCACGTTCTGCCCCTCAGTAGCTGTGACATTTCGAGGGAATTCAGTAAATTTGGCTGCAAAAGAAAAGCATATCTTATTGGCATCCTTCTTCCCCATTTTCTCCACCTATCTTCCTCTCTTTCTGTTCTTTTTCTTTTCTGCTTCTTAATTTCTTTCCCTTAGAGCACTATCCTATACACATTTACTTGGGAGTAAATTCCTTTGAATAAACTGGGGCTGATTTACATACCTAGGAGCCAGCAGGTGCTGGGTGTATGTCTCTTTACTGTGTTCAGTAGGATTTACTCCTAGATAAGTGCACACAGGATTGCAGGCATATCTGTCTTTTTCCATTATTTCTGTCCCTCCTTGTTCTAATTTTCATGCCTCTTCTTGGCTCCATGTTTTATTTTATTACTTGTACACTTTTCTTATTCCCCTGCAAATATATTTTTTTAAAATCTGCTCCCCCATCCTTTTTACACATATACTATCACCTAGTAAGCCACCACCAGTCTGGCTAGTGAGAAACTAAATACCCTACCAACATTTCTTATCGGTTTGCAAAGTTGCAGTTCATGACATCTCAACATTCTACTTAAAACAGTATTTCAGCCCTCGTACTCTTGGGGATCCAGGACAAAGCCAATTGGAAAATGAATCCAGGTAACTTATATATTATAGGTAAGGTTACAATGTGTGAATTTAAATACATGCTAGTTCATTGAATGCTGTTTTGATGAGTTGGAATAGGTCAGCATGGTCTAAAAAGTGACTGCAGTGCTTGCTTGTCTTAGTGTATGTTTCACACTCAGTCCTGTGGTTAACTCTTAATGTCATTCTTGTTCTCTTTTATGTTTGCAATGCCAAGTTAAGACAAGACTTAAGCATGTTTTTGTCCAAATGATCCATAAACTAGAAATATTTTTCCTCTTCACCTAAATCCTAACACTCCAGTATGGCTACCACTTCTAAGCACACATAATGCACCCGGATGCGTGCACACACATAACATCATGATAGTGTATTTCTGTATAACCAGAATATATCCTAGTGGAAGTCATAATCCCTATAACCTTCTGAATACAGTTTCTCTTCATATTCAGTCAGCCATGTGAAGCACTTAGTGATAAGATATGCATAACAACAATAGCAGCAACAACTTTCACTTTTTAGAATGACTAGAAAGGGTAAGTAAATAGCTAAGAATTCACCAGTTTCCTTTAGTTTTATGATGTTACAAGTTGACAAATTCAAAAATGCTTCAACAGTATTCCATAGGTATGTGCTACACTGTGCCCTGGGACTCATAATTGTGCTATTTGAGAAAATATCACAACAGTCTTTCAACTACTTACATTACAAACAAACGTTTGTATATGTGCACGTCCGGGTGGGGGGGGGGCGGGTGTAAATCTGTGAATCTTTTTTGTGTGTAAATCTGAAAAATCTTTTTTGTGAATTTGTGTGCTAGCTTTCTTTCTTAAAATATACCTCTCCTTCCCAACCACCACTAGCTAGCGGTATATATTTACCTCATCGAGAGGATAAAGCACTTATCTTTCTGCAGCCTTTCTTCTTCCCCCATCCCACCTCTGCTACCTCTGAGTAGAGTTTAAATAAACAAGCCGGTGGGCGGGAGAGAGCTGACAGTGTTTACGCGGTTGTCGGTGCAGCATTCAGCGGGCAGCCGCGATACGGTGTATCCATGGTGCTGAAATTATCACTGCAGCCCTCCAAGTTGTAAACAGCCAGACTGATTCTGCATTGCCTGGTCTACTTGGAATGCAAGAGGCACCTTTTATAATAGGAGGTTTGGGCCGGAATACAAGGTGTTCTTTGTAAAATTACAGGCGAAAACCAAGGTTTGAAATTTATGAACAGGATGATTAGGCATGTGGGGGTTGGGGGTGACATTCTGAAAAGGACTGCACTGTTTCAGGGAAAGAAGCAAATTTCCCTTTCCTCGGGGTCTATGATGGTATACACAAGGGTTAGAATATGCATAGTAGTATGCTGTATTCTGCCCTGTAAAAGTACCAGTTTAAAAATGAAATGCTCAAATATGAACACTGCATTTGCTCAGCTGGCTATGTTATGTTCATGCTTGCCAGCCAAGTGCAGGGGAAGGATGTCATTTTCACTTCAACTGAACTTCTTCCTCAGTTGTTATTTTGCCTGGGCAGAGTGAGATAACAGTTTAGGCAAAAAGGCAGCAGGATGCCTCAATTGTAAACATCCCCTCCCACCACTATGGTAGCTTTGTCCTCTGTCCACCATGGACCTCCCCTTCAAATGTTGGCAAAAAGCAGGTCTTACCTTGTGAAGAAAGTCCTTGCTGGATGTATAATGCTGATAAGAAAAGGAATCCAACATAAGCCCAAAAGATCCTCATCATTCCAGAGTGAGGGGGTGGGTAGGAAAGTCACATCAGAGTAATGCCAAAAAGACACACGTTCCAGCAAGGAAAGGAAGGGCAAAGAAATTTTAAAAGGTGATTGGTTGCTGGAGCTCCAGCTGCACCACTGCCAGCATTCTTCTGGCAAGGCTAGGAAGTACAATTGGCGTCTGATGGGGAGGAGAAGAGAATGAGTGAGACTGGGGGTCTCTGGTGTCTGGAGTCCAAATCCAGCCTTCCCAGTGGTTAGGAAGTGGGTTCTTCACAGCACCTTTCTTCTCAGCTATCACTGCTATGTGGTATATCCGTCAGTCCCTGCTCCCCTGAGTAATGAGAGCCCTCTCTAAACATTGAGCCAGCTTGGAAAAGTACGGAGAGAGAAGGGATGTTGCTTTCGCTTGTAGCAATGCAACTTCACTCCCATCTCCCTGCTTTTCTGTCTCGTTCGGAATGGCTGCGATGACGCCTTTAACGCTGGCTCCTCAGTGGTTCCCCCCGCCTGCGGTCCAGGGTGCTGAAACATGTACAAGAAGAAAGCAGCTAATGAGGATCATTGCGGAGGGCAGCCGCATTCATTGCACTGATGGGGATCTTCGCCGCCCATCCAAGTCTGAGAGGTCAATGCGGTGGTTTCACTGACTACAGTCTCTCCTTTTCTCTTATTCTTTCTTTTCTCGTGTGCACGCACGCGCACATTCTCCCCTGCAAAGAAAAAGTAATGAGAATGAACCAACCATGTTTTCTTCTTATTTGGTGTTACGTGTCTCAGTTGAATGTTTTAGAAAGATCAAAGGCTTTAGTGTGTATATACTGATATTTTGAACACAGAATTCCTCTAACTCCCTCTCTACCACATATCTACCGAAGATCACATCTTTTTAATTATTGATTAATGAATACTGAATTCTCTCACACAATATGAGTGCACACACTCAACTAAAATTAGACTACCCCAGTTTACACAGATGCCACAGTTTAATTTGAGATGGAATCAACAAATCTCAGCCCTGTTTTCCACAGCAGGAATACATGGTGTCAGAATAGAGAGATCATGGGAGATGTTCTTCCTTCCTTCTACAAATACCTACATGAATACAAGACATTTCCAAGCAGGCTTGCATTCTAGGAACTGTTCTCATGTTTTAGACATTTCTACTAACAAGATGAAAGGAGAACATCACAGACAACACTATAGACTATACTAATTGTAGCTAAAAAGTTGATTGAGGTGTATAGAAGGTTGGGTAGTTTTTAGTATGTAAATTTTGTGTATTTGTTTTTTGAGCTGGGAGGAAGGGGAGTCTTTCCGATTAGCAATGTGATTTCCTAATCTGTAATTTCATATTCCAGTAGCAGGTAAGGTAGGTGGAAATACCCCAGGAACAAACTGAAATGTGAGTCATTAATTCTGAAATGAATATTCTTAGTGATTTCTGGATACAAGTTTTATCAGCAAAAACAGTATTGCTGAATAATGCTTCCTAGCCAAGCTCCACTTATTCCTGGCCACTGGGAAGAAAACTATCACAGTTAAGTGGCAGCTGAGGGTATGCCTTCAGGTCTGTTTGATTAGGAAGCAGGAAATTGACCTAGCCAAGATAGACCCCACCCCCCTTTTATGATTCACATCAATGAGCTTCAAAATGGTTGTGTTCCTTTCTTCTAAATGGTGAAACTAAGACTGCGAATACAGATCTTATGCAGAGTAAGGAAAACTCAAGATTCCCTTTGTCATCACGAACATTAGTTTGTTTTTTCCACAATTGGTGAAATGCTTGGTGAGTTTTCCTCATATTTTAAGAAGAAAAGATCTCTGGACTCAAGAAGGAAATTCTCCAGATAAGCTTGATCAAGCATTCTGGGGAACCAAAGTTAGTTTTTAAGTGTTCCTCCTCTCTTTTTGCCCCCTTGCTGTGTGAAATTCGCGCACCATAGAGGATAAGCTCTTGAGCTGTGAAACAGCAAGCTTGGGATGGGGGAATTATGAAATCTGTTCTCCTTAAACCTAGTCAACTATATTGAGGAGATAATATTTATCTATTTACATAATTGTTGTAAGGATCACTGAGATCACACTTTTCAAGTGCTTTGAATTCTACTAAAAGAAAAAGACCCTTTTCCAAGAAAGAGGGGGGTGGGGGCAGTTAGATCTAGCATCTGCCTCCCATGACAGGAAGGGGCCTTCTGTGAGAGGAAAGTCCAATTCAACAGAAAGTACACACACCGAGGTTTCAAAGATTCCCCACATCCTACAGATTCGCTACATTCTCCTGATTGTCTTATGTAATATTTTCAACACACAACAGGGAGCTGAAGGGACTTGAACGTGAAAGAGGAGGTGGGAATGTCCACTTCCATCACCATAGGTGGTCCAGCATATGTTGTTGTTGGTTGCAAAGTCGTGTCCAACCCATCACGACCCCATGGACAACATTCCTCCAGGCCTTCCTGTCTTCCACCATCCACCGGAGTCCACTTAAGCTCACACCAACTGCTTCAGTGACTCCATCTAGCCACCTCAT
>NW_025336100.1:240231-246200 GCF_004798865.1 Varanus komodoensis | reverse complement strand
TCTCATTAGGTGGCCAAAGTATTTGAGTTTCATCTTCAGTATCTGGCTTTCTAAAGAGCAGTCAGGACTGGTCATCTCTAGGACTGACCAGTTTGATTGCCTTGTGGTCCAAGGGACTTGCAGGAGTCTCCTCCAGCACCACAATTCAAAGGCCTCAATCCTTCGGCGCTCAGCCTTCCTTATGGTCCAGCTTTCACAGCCATACATTGCAACTGGGAAAACCATAGCCTTGACTATACACACTTTTGTTGGCAGGGTGATATCTCTGCTTTTTAGCATGCTGTCTAGATTCGCCATAGCTCTCCTCCCTAGGAGCAAGCGTCTTTTAATTTCTTGGTTGCGGTCCTATCTGTGGTGATCTTGGAGCCCAGGAAAATAAAATCTGTCACTACCTCCATTTCTTCCCCATCTATTTGCCAGGAAGTGAGAGGACCAAATGCCATGATCTTAGTTTTCTTAATGTTGAGTTTCAAGCCAACTTTTGCACACAATCAAAGGCTTTAGCATAGTCAATGAAACAGAAGTAGATGTTTTTCTGGAACTCCCTAGTTTTCTCCATGATCCAGCGTATGTTGGCAATTCGATCTCTAGTTTCTCTCCCTCTTCGAAATCCTGCCTGTACTTCTGGTAGTTATCGGTCCACATACTGCTGGAGCCTAGTTTGTAGGATTTTGTGCGTCACTTCACTAGCATGTGAAAGGAGTGCAATGGTGCGGTAGTTTGAACATTCTTTGGCATTGCCCTTCTTTGCGATTGGAATGTAAACTGACCTTTTCCAATCCTGTGGCCACTGTAGAGTTTTCCAAATTGGCTGACATATTGAGTATAGCACTTTTACCGCATCGTCTTTTAAGATTTTGAATAGTTCACCTGGAATACTGTCACCTCCACTAGCTTTGTTGTTGCTCAGACCTCCTAAGGCCCATTTGACTTCACATTCCAGGATGTCTGGCTCAAGGTCAGTGACCACCCCATCGTGGTTATCAGGGATGTTAAACTCTTTCTTGTATAGTTCTTCTGTTTAATCTTGCCCCCTCTTCTTAATCTCTTATGCCTCTGTTAGGTCCCTGCCACTTTAGTCCTTTATCATGCCCATCTTTGCATGACATGTTTCCTTCATATCTCCAATTTTCTTGAAGAGATATTTGGTCCTCCCTATTCTATTGTTTTCTTCTATTTCTTTGCACTGTTCATTTAAGATGGCATTCTTATCTCTTCTAGCCATTCTCTGGAATTCTGCATGCAATTGGGTGTATCTTTCTCTTTCTCCCTTGTCTTTCACTTCCCTTCTTTTCTCAGCTATTTGTAAAGCTTCCTCAGACAGCCATTTTGCTTCCTTGCATTTCTCATCTCATGAGGGGCTCATCTTCCGGCATCATATCTTTTTGCCTTTTTGGTATTGTCCATGGGGTTTTCATGGCAAAGATACTGGAGTGAGTTGCCATTTCCTTCTCCATATACCTGGTTCCAACCCCATGTAATTACTATATGCTTGGCAATCTTCTGATCCTAAGTTTGTATAACCATGTTTTCCAATGTCCATAGAACACCCCCTCACAATGATGTGAGTTTCCTAAAAAGAGTCTTTGTTTGTACTACCTGTTCCTTTGAAAATACTTTAAAAACTCCTACATGCTTAGTCTACCAGGCTTAGGCATGAGATGGACCACAAAGCTAGAAGCAATGCAAACAATTAAATAAAGTTGTTCATTAAGGCACTATTTAGTACCAAATGGAATCATATTTAGTTTGGGGTTTTACAGTGTGCAACAATACATGGCAAGATTTCAAGAGCCACCATTGTTGAAACAGGCCACTAAATGGCAGTTTTTCTTAAATCAAATTTCTGAAACCTCCACCCCAAATTTACTCACAGCCAAATTCACTCACAACCAGGTCCAGGGACTAGGCATGGTGTTCTCCTGATGCCAAAGCAACTCCTGTCGCAGTACAGGCTATCAGATCTGCTACCCTTTCTTGGATGCACACCTTAATATGATGAGGATTTTGAAAGTGTCAGAAAAGCCATGAACAATACTGCCAAGAGGCCATATTCTCTCATCAGTCTGGTTTCCTAGCAGGGTCACTCAAGACTGACTGATCAAAGCTGAGACAACAGACTAAAATACATCCATCCTCTTCAGGAGTAATGGCTATATCAATGCAAAAGAATAGATTTCTCTAATGGCAACAGGTGCAGAGAAACTACTGAAGAATAGTGCCTGGGCAGCAGAGATAATTGAAAGCAAGACAGGCAGAGGATCTTTCACTGAAAATAGCAGTGGCACTCAAGCTCACTCCAGTTAGTACTGTGCAGAATGGTAACAGTCCTCTCTACAAATTTCTCCAAGTCGAATAAGGTAAAGCTGCCCTGGAAATTTGGCTTGAGTCAGTGAATGTCAATGAACTCGCTGAGGAGGTACAGGGAGTGGGACCTTCTGTAATCTATTGTAATAGCTCTGTCTATGATCTTCAGTTCCAATGAAGCATACTCAGAAGAAAGTAATGGGAGTCTCATGTTGCTGTTTATTCAAAACAAATTTACACTGGATCAACTGTATTGATGGAAGAGAACTTCCCTGCTGTCTCACAACAGCTCCTCCGAGCTGCCTGGAAATGCTATGCAGAGTCAAGAGAATTGCATGAATGGGGTAAGTGGTGGTGTGATGGGGAAAGGGATCCCAAAATTTAGGTGGCAGGACTTTCTACTCCCATGAGACAGATTCAGGATCCAATCCATTGTTTCTGAATGGGAGGGTGAAACACCCACAAGATGGTGTCATGCTTCATGTAGTTCATCGTGGGTGACAGCACAGGCAAGGTACAGTGTGGTCAAGATGGCCAAGTCACATCTGGAACTTTTCTTAGCTTTCAGGAGTTTAGGTGTTCAGCAATCCCAAAACTAGAGAACAAGCGAGCAACTAGAAAACTTTTAAAATCAAGCCAGGAGAGTCTCCCCCAAATTTCACCCCTTAGGTGCTACTTCAGGCTCTTAAAGTTCAGCAAACTTTTCCTGCAGGTCTTGGCTTCTCCTAGAAAATAAACGTCGGAGAAATGGGAAGCAAGATGAGGACTATTTCCCAAGTATCTTCCTGTTCACTAGAGCAGTCTGAAATCAGGATAGTAGAGTTGAAAGGGGCCATGAAGGCCATTGGGTCCAAGCCCCTGCTGTTGCAGGACACCAAGTTACACCATCCCACTCAGATGGCTGTCCAGTTTCTTTTTGAATTCTCTGGTGTGGGAGAGCCCACCACTTCTCTGGGCAGCTGGTTGTATTGCTCTGACAGTAAGGAAGCTTTTCCTGATGTCCAGCCTGAAACTGGGTTGCAACTTAAACTGATTATTCCATGAACTACACTCTGGTATCAGCAAGAAGAGATCCTGACCTTCCTCTATGAGGTACTGATAGATAAAACCACAGTAGTCCATTTCCAAGTATTCTTACTCTAAACCATTTGATGAAGCAATCCAAAATGCTAGTGCCAGAAGATGAGACTCCCATGTCAGAAGGCACTCAGCCAGCTACTGGGAAGAGCAGACAAGTGTGAATAGTGCTGTTGCTAATGATGAGACTAGATCAAAGCCAAAAGGACATCAGTAGCAGATGTGCACAGAGGTGAAAGGCAAGTCTAATGCTTCACAACACATACAATTGGAACATGGAACATCAGGAGTATGTATTAAGGCAAACTGGAAACCATAAAGCAGTAAATTGAATGTTTAAACATACAGTACTTGGAATGAGTGGACTGTAGAGGATTGGAATAGGATGTTTTCTGTCAGACAAACACCAAGTGTTTTACTTTGGAAATGACAAACTTGGAAGAAATGGAGTGGCTCTAATACTGAGGCAATATGCAGAACAAGAAGTAATAGGGTATAATGCAAAGTCTAGTCAAATATTATCAATCAGAATTTCTGGAAAACCTAAGAACATAACCATCTTTCAAGTCGATGCTCCAATGACAGATGCCAAAGAAGAGGAAACTGAAAACTTCTGTGCAAACATCCAAGAGGAAATTGAAAACACACCAAAGCAAGACATGTTGATAATCATAGGGACACAAATTAGTAAACCAAGCAGAATCCAATGTTATAGAAGAATTTGATTTAGGGGTCAGGAGAACTACTTATAGAAATCTGTGAACCCAGCAATCTGTTTATTGCAAATACAACTTCAGGCAACTTACAGTACACATGAACATCACCAGATGGCCAATAACAAAATTAGATTACATAAATCTGTTCTGAAAGCACTTGAAAGGAATAAAGCACCAAGAGTAGATACAATACTAATAAGACTATTCCAAGCTGCAGGGAATGAATCAGTCCAATCTTAACAAGAATATGCCAACTAATTTGGATTAACAAAACAATTGCCTACCAATTGCAAACATTCAGTATACATTTCTCCTGGAGATTGAAATGTATACTGGAAAGGAGATGCCAAGGAATGCAGCAACTGTAGGACCATTGTACTAATTTCCCATGCAAGCAAAATAATACTCAAGCTATTGCAACAAAGAATGTATTGTATATGAAACAAGAAATGCTTAATACTCAAGCTAGACTCTGAAAAGGAAACATAGAAACAGAAAAATAAATTGAGTCAGAAGGGGTCTCCCAGGCCAACTAGTCCAACACCTGACTCCAGTTGGTTCTGCTCATGACATGCCTACCATGTGCACATTTGGCCTATCCTTGAACACCTTCACTGATGGTGTGAGGGCTGGGCCATGGGCAGCAGCAAGGAGGGGCAGAATGCCAGGTCCGGGGCACAACTCAAGCTGCATCTGGAGCTCACTACAGGCCAGAGGCTGGGGCAAGTTGGTGGGTCCAGGTCAAAGGCACAGATGAAAGCAGTCTGAGTCTGGCACAGAGAAAGAGAGTCAAAGCACAGTTCCAAAGTCAGTTTACCAAAGAGATGTTGATGCAAAGGTTGCAGCAGGCTGGAGTGACACAGGGTCTACTCAGAGGAAAGACAGGAAGAGCAGGAAGGGTGCTGGCTGGAATGAGGCAGAAACAGACTTTGACAAGGCAGGAACTAACTGGAACAGGACTTGAACAAGGCAGGAATGAACAAGAGCAGGGCTTGAACATGGTGGGAATGAACAGGAGCAGGGCTTGAGCAAGGCATGAACAAACTGGAACAAGGCTCAGCAAAACAAGAGCCAGAGCACAAGAAATCACCAGGACACTCATGTTGTTGTGGCAAGGAGAAGAAGGGGAGCCTTTTATGCTGGTCTTCAGGGTCTGCATAATTGCTCCAAGGTGCCCCTTGCAAGTGCCCAAAAAGGTGCTTCTGGTTCTGCGAGTACTTGAAGAGTTATTCAGGCTCTGATCCTGACAGTTGGGGCTTCAACCACCTTCTGTGGAAGCCCAATCCATACCCTTGGGGTCCTAACTGTCAGGAAGTATTTCTTGGCATCCAAATTGAGCCTTGGTTCCCTGACATTTGCTCCACTGGAACACATCCTGACCTCCTCCTCAGGGGAAAACAGGTCTCAACCCACATCCATGTGACACCCCCCCTCATGTACCTATCTTCTCCAGGCTGAAAAGAGCCAGTTCCCTCGGTCTCACTTCATGCAGCTTCCCCTGCAGTCTTTGTGGCCATACACTGCACTGATTCCAACTTGGCTATGTCTTTCCTGCATTGTGGAGTCCAGAACTGAACACAGTACTCCAGTTGCCAGCACGCCAGAGTCATATAAAGTGGCAGTAATACCTCTGTCAATCTAGAAGCCATGTTTCTGGCTATGCATCCAAAGGTGGCATTCACACTCTTGACTTGGCCAGGGGGACAATATACAGCCTTGCTATCCTCCTTTTCCAATTTTAAACCAATCAGTAGTTCCATAGAAACATAGAAACAGAGCGAGTCAGAAGGGGCCTCCCAGGCCATTTAGTTGGACCCCCGGCTCCAGCCGGCTCCGCTCACAACATACCCACCATGTGCATGTCCAGCC
>NW_025336100.1:203651-240131 GCF_004798865.1 Varanus komodoensis | reverse complement strand
CGGCTCCGCTCACAACATACCCACCATGTGCATGTCCAGCCTATCTTGGAACACTCTCACTGATGGGGCCTCAATCACCTCCTATGGAAGCCCATTCCACACCCTTGCAATCCTAACTGTCAGGAAGTGCTTCCTGGCATCCAAATGGAACCTTGGTTCCCTGAGCTTTGCTCCATTGGAGTGCATCCTACCTTCCTCTGCAGGGGAGAACAAGTGTCTACCCATCTCCATGTGACATCTCCTCACATACCTGTATGTTGCCAGCATATCCCCTCTGAGTCTCCTCTTCCCCAGGCTGAAGAGACCCAGTTCCCTCAGTCTCGCCTCATATGGCATCCCCTGCAAACCGGCTACCAACCTTGTGGTCCTATGCTGCACTGACTCCAACCTGGCTATATCCTTCCTGTAATGAGGGGCCCAAAACTGAGCACAATACTCCAGTTGCAGGCGCACCAGAGTCGTATAGAGTGGTAGTAATACCTCTCTCGATCTAGAAGCCACACTTCTGGTTATGCAACTAAGGGTGGCGTTCACCCTCTTGACCACTGCATCACACTGCTGACTCATGTTTAGCCTGAGTCAACCAGCACCCTGAGATCCCTTTCACAAGTGCTGCTCTCCAGCCACTTGTCCCTTAACCTGTACTTTTGACACATATTCCTATGGCCCAAGTGCAAGACCTTGCACTTATCCACATTGAATGCCATCCTGTTGTCTCCTGCCCACTTCCATAGTCTGTCCAGATCCTTTTGGACCTGGAGTACCTGCTCCTCAGTTGTGGCCACTGCTCCAGTTTTAGTATCACCTGCGAATTTGATCAGCAGAATGTTCACCCCTTCTTCCATGTCATTGATGAAAAGATTAAACAGGATCAGCCCCAGGACAGAGCCCTGGAGGACCCCGTTTGTCACTGGCTGCCATCCCAATGATTCCCCACTAATGGTTATCCTTGGCTTTGGGTCAGCCAACCATGCCCTAATCCATTGGACAGTACTTCGGTGTATCCCAGAACTCCCCAGTTTCTCCACCAGGATATCATGGGGCACTTTGTCAAAGGCCTTGCTGAAATCCAGGTAAACCACATCCACTGCATCCCCTCCATCCAGCCATCTCGAAACCTTGTCGTAGATTTCCACAAGGTTTGTCTGGCACAATGCTTTTCTAGCTGGATACATTTCTCTCACAAGTGAGAGCTAGAAGTGGGAGTGAGCAGTGAAATTGACTGAGTGGGGCTCTCCCCATCACCACCCAGGTGATTCCCCACATGCACACCTATGCACATGAGGGGCCTCCCTCAAGTGTGCTCAGAGAGGAGTCAGCTAAATGATGCAGCTCCTTTCCCCAAGGAGGAGAACTTGATTGCCAGGCATATCAAAGAAAAAAAAATGCAAACTGTGATAACTATGAAAAGTTGCTTTTCCTGACATGCAAATCCAGCCACTGCCGAATCATCTGTGGCTGGGGGAAATGTGCAGGGGCTACAGGAAGGGGTGTGGCTATCTGGCAGACCATCAGGGTTGGGTTCTGTGTGAGTCCATGGGAGCGCCAGAATTTGTCCTGGGGCCTAACATTCCCCACATGTGCTGTTTCAGAGTGGATGCAAGAATAAGATATACTTCAGGGACCCTGTCTAGTTATTACCCATCATGACAGAGAAAGAAAATTCCTACAAATACTTTTGATTTGTATTCCTATGTCATTTGCTAGTTTTAGAAGTTGTTTTCCTTTTCGCTTTCAATGTCAAGTAAAATCTGATTTCCTTAAATACATGAATAGTCTTTTGTGCCTAGAGTAATTTTCACATAGTCTGCCTGAGTAACAGCAAAACATGCAGTTTTAGTTTTGCACAGAGTGTGAAAAATGGTGGCTTTTTGCAGCATTGGTAGCAATTCCACCTGGGAAATCATACTGACAACTATGGCCTGCTGACAGAATGACCCTGGCATAAATTCAGTTCAGAATTTATTCAGACTTTACACAGAATTCTTCTTATGGTATGCAAGGTAAGGAAAAAAAAGTGTTACTTAAGGAGTTTGTTTTAGACACTATCTTTATAGCCTGGGGCGGAGAGTGGGACTTTACTGCATATTTCTGTGAACATAAAAGTGTAAAGAGAGATAATGACTTTGTTTCACACTTAAATAAACAGAAAGTATACATTTATTTTGCCTAAAACCCCCCACCCTTCAATTTGTGCATTCTTCCTGTGGCAGAAATGTAACAAGCAGCAATATTGTTAGCTCCTTTTTTATTTTTTATTTTGGCAAATATCCATCTTGCTAATGTTCTAAGGTCAGAGTACCACACATGAGCTGCAAGAGGTGAGCCATTTTGCCGCAGTAATAATGACATACATTTTTCCTTGCATAGATGAGATGGGATTTGTTTTCGTGCTATCACTCCATCCCTCTGCTATTCCAATTCTTTTACATTCTACATATCCAAACAAAACAGAATGCCCTCTTTCATATGCAGTTAAGAAAGCGTACAGCATTAATTTTTCTGCCTTCTTGCCCCCCTGTTTTAAGCATGGAGGGAGCAATCCTATGGCCCAGACAGCATCTGAGGCATCATGGGATTTTTCAGATTCCTAGTGCTGAAGTTGGAGATAGCACTTGAGCTCATTGCTGGGAATCAGAGCTCCAACTACTTTCCCCATCACAGCTGGCACTGAAAAACTGTACTTTCCAAGAGACAAGAGGGAAAGGGAGACATTTTAGTGGGTCAGGAAGGGGAGGAGACTGGAAAGACCTTGGGAAGAGATGATACTTTCAATAGATGGGCAAAAATGGAAAGACAGGAACTTGAAGGTCTCCTCCACTGTTCTGAGTCTATATAGAATGCTCATAAGCCTTCAAATTTGGGATCTTCCTATTTATATGCATACCTTGGGGCCCTTTCACACATTCCATTTCTTTGGTGTACATTTGTGAGGTTAGCATTGTTTTGTATTAACTATTTGTGTTTTGTTTTATGCTTTTAACTGTTCTATATATAGATGTGGATATAGAATATTAATGATTAAACAGACTGAATGCAAAATAACACATTCCAAACATACATATCATAGAGGCAGATCAAAGTATTGCTGACCTCAATATTTTCAAAGAGAAAGAGAGATTGTTCCCTCAGAACAGAAACCCAGACTGGTTAGAGACTGGAACATGCTAGCTGCATCTGCAGGGTTCATACTACCCTCTCATGGCCCAGGAGGAAAAGAAAAGTGACTCCCAGGCAATAGCCCAGACTGGAGTTTGTCTAAGGGCTGCTCCCTCCAATCCATCTGCTGAGCTGCACCTCAAAATGACAAAGAGTACCTCCTCCTAGCCTCATCAGGAAATCGGGCAAGACATGTAGAGCTTTGGATTTCCATGTTAGTGTATCATCTGGCTGGTAGAGCAGAGCTCTTCCCACTCAACTTGCTGCAACCCAGGTTGTCTTGGCAGCCATCTAAGGCTACATTTGCCTTGGCTGAATGTCACTGCTCAGGTGGAGGAGGCTTATTCCATGGCAGTGCTGCCAGGAACAACAGCATCTGCCCATCCTCCCTCTTTGCAGCCTACTTCCTTGAAGGACCTGAGCTAGAGTGGCCACTTATTCATTGTCAAAAAAGAGGTAACACATCCTCAAACAAGAGGAAAATGAGGCAGAGAGACGGGGCAACATATGTCCATGCTAATGTAAAGATGCAGAGGTAGCAATACTTACCATAATTTAAATGCAAATGCAGAAATGTTCCTCACTAGAGTGTGGAAGACTCTGACCAGGAGACCAGGGTGCCTTCCAGACCAGTCTGCAAGGTGCTGAGTATAGATGGACAACTGTTCTTATGGCCCATTGGAACTGGACAGGACACCATTTATAGAATCAGAATAGAATTGGAAGGGGCCTTTTGGATCTTGGCAGAGCAGAAGAGGCGGGGAGAGTGTGCAGAGAGAGGCTAGGAAACTGGTGAAGGCAAGGTAGGAGCCGGGCAGAAGATGGGTGGGGGCAGGAGCAGGGGAGTAGAAGGGAGGCAGGACCTTTTTATTAACCCAACATTTTAAAGCTTAAATAATTTTAATCTGGTTTTATTACTATTAATATCCTCAGTCACATTTTATCTTGTTATTACAGTTGTAGATTGTTTATATTTATTGTTTATTTATAGTATATTGTAAACCATCCTGAGACAATTGGTTTGTATAGCATGGGGTAAAAATGTTCTAAATAAATAAATAAATAAATAAATAAAGAGGCCAGAGAGCCCCAAAGGAAGCAGAAGGACAGGGTCAGTGGTCTCTGAGGCTTAGAAAGTCCCTTGTCTGCAACCCTTAGCTGTGGCCAGGGCTGCCCAGGGACTTTCTTCCTCTAGGCCAGGGGTCGGCAACCCGCAGCTCTGTGGTTCTTGAATCCCTCTGCTGTGGCTCCATCACTCAAAACGCATGCCGGCACTGCCGCCGATCTGCAACCAAAGCTCCACTTAGGAACGCTGCGCTGGCTGGTTAAGTAAATTGCTACATTCCTCTGCTATTGTACAGGAAAAGAGTGGAACAAGCTTCCTGCAGGCTCTCATGTTACATAAAATGCTGCTGAAAAGATTCTCTTTGTCCAAATGTAATCTCCTTCATCTGAATGTTAAAAGCTGCACTTGGGACCTGTCACAGTTCACATCACTTGACTGTTTATCTGCTAATCAGTCACTAAACACACCTATATCTGGGACCCATGCCGGCACAGCCACCGATCTGCGACCCGCACCAATTTACTGAGCATTTTCCCCTGGTAGGCCAACCATGGATAAATCAAAGAAAAGTTTCTGAAGTAAACCGAACATTTAATGGTATGTGGGTAGATTCATTTGCTTTTAATGCTGATGAACTTATGGGGTTTGCAGTTTAATGCATGCAGCCCTTTAGCACTGACTTTGACTCTGCAGGAAGCTGTTCTCCTATTCAAAATATATGAAAGCAATCCAACTAGTTTATAATGTAAGATTAAAAATAACAATTTTTAGTGACTGAACAAGAGCTGCAGCTAAATCATAATGAAGATATAGATCTACTTCCTTGTTTTAAGAAGATTCTTATACAAATTCCAGCAACATTATCACATTGGGAGAGGGATGCTTGTTCAATATTTCACCAGACTATTATTTATACTTGTTGTTTTGCAGAAACTCTACTTACTGTATGAAAGTATCAATTAGTCCTTTTTTAATTCAGGTTGACAGCTGACTACACCCTCCAGTACACGTGATAAAAGGATGAGGGCACACAGAAGCAGAGGGCATTTTTGGTTTGCTGCAGGTGGATAATTTTAGTTCAGCTTTTTTTTTTTTCATAAATATGAGGAGGACTCAAATAGACATTGAGTACTTTATTTGAAAGTAACCTTCAACCCAGCATCTTTTTTTCAGAGTTCAAAATGTTTTTGTTGTATACAGAATAAAACTTTGTTTCATAAATGTAACACACTATAGTTTTTTTTAATACATAGCATAAAGGTAAAAAATGATATATGCAGTATTATCTTCATCTTAGATGTCAAAAGGGTTTCATGGCTCCCGGTGTTTTCTTTTCTGTGGGAAATGGGTCTTTGAGTGTTAAAGGTTGCTGACCCCTGCCCTAGACCATTGCTTTGTTTTTGTTTATAATTGCTTGTAATTGTTACCCTTTCTAGGAGAACTAGGTGAGTAAAGTCAGGGAAGGGTAGTGTAGGAGAGCCAAGGTCAGGGACAGACAAGTCAGGGGGAAAAGGTAGGGCCTGCATGGGGTGCCCTATGTCAGGCCAGGAAAAGGCCATGGTGGGAATCATGGGTGTTGCAGTCCACTGCAACACCTGTGACATGTTTGTCCTTCTCATTCAAGAGAGGCAGAGATACACTTGCCCCAGTTGCAAGCTGGTGTTCCTCCTAGAGAAGGAGGTGAGGAGCCTGAGGGCCAAAAGAGGGGGGGGGGGGCAAGGGAGAAACAGTCAGGGAGACATGGAGGCATGTAATAAGCAGGAAGAGTTCGAGGATCTCCTGGGAATATGAGGATATGACCTGGTGGGAATCACAGAAACTTGGTGGGATGAAAAGCATGATTGGCATGTAAACATAGAGGTATATGTCCTATTTAGAAAGGACAGGAAGGGAAAGGGGAGGAGGCGTAGTTTTATATGCCAGGGAAGGGATAGGATGCAGTGAGATAGAATGCAACACAGATGGGGATTCGGTAGAGGCAGTCTGGGTGAAACTTTGGGGTTTCAACAGAGTGAGGGACCTGATAGTGAGGGTATGTTATTGCTCTCCAAGTCAGCTTGAGACCCCTGGATGATTCCCTGACAGACCAGGTTTGAAGGATATTTCAGGGGAGGGACACAGTAATTATGGGAGATTTCTATTTCCCAAATGTTAGTTGGGAGACCCACTCGGTGGCAAAAGTCAGGTCATGCCACTTCCTAGATGCTATGGAGGGAATGTTTTTCGTGCAGATGGTCTGGGAGATGAATAGGGAGGAAATATCCTTGACTTGGTCTTGACCAACAGGGAGAAGCTGATAGATGTGGTGCAGATTATTTATTTAAAACATTTGTATGCCACCCAGTTGTGTCACAGCACCTCTGGGTGACTTCACGAACACGTATAGATGGTATTTGTCACCAAGTCAATTAGCTAAGATGTTTCCAAATATGTCAAATAGATGTTGGAAATGTAAACATGAAGTAGGTACATTTTATCATATGTGGTGGACTTGTGATAATGCAAAAAAGTACTGGATTAAAATACATAGATGGATGGAGGAAATATTACAAAAACCCTTTGTCTTTAAACCCGAAGTTTTCTTGTTAGGAATCATACCGGAAGACATTAACAGACAGGAAATGTATCTGATACTGCATCTAATCACAGCGGCGAGGATTGCATTTGCTCAATATTGGAAAAGTGAGGAGCTGCCCACCGATGGATTGATTGTAAGAAAGATCTTGGACTGTGCAGAAATGGATAGATTGACTTTATCGTTGAAGGAGAAAGAGGATACTGATTTCTATCAAACTTGCGACTTTTTCTATAATTGGCTGGAGAAAAGGGACCTGGCATAAATTTAGAGATGTTTTTTAAACTATTATAAATTGATTTGAAATTTGAATTTTGAATTTTAAAAAATATGTAGTGGGAGGTTGACCCAGTAAATCCAATGTTTGCATGTTTGATGTTTTTTAGTGTTAGTTTAAAATGTTAATAAAATATATAAAAAAACAAACATGAGATAAAAACCACAATAAAAACATAAAAAACCAATAATACATTAAAACAATAAAATACAGCAAAACATACAAAACAAAGGTCTATGCCAATTAGTTATTAAAATGTTTTGTTTTGTTTTTTAAAGGAAGGTCTTTGCCTGGCACTGAAAAGAAAGTAAGGAAGGTGCCAGGCAAATCTCCTTGGAGAGAGCATTCCAAATATGGGGAGCAGCTGAAGAAAAGGTCCTCCTCCTAGTGGTCATCCCTCTCACCTCCTTAAGGGATGGCTCACACAGGAGGGCCTCCTGCGTAGATCTCAAAGGCCGGCTAGGCACATGCAGGTGCAGGTACTCCCTAAGATAACCAGAGCCTAAGCAGTTTAGGGATTTATATGTCAGTACAAGCACCTTGCATTGGTCCTGGGCCACAATTGGTAACCAATGAAAAGCTTTCAGTATAGATATTATTTGAGCCACTCTAGGGGTTCCTGTCACCAATGAAGCACTTATCCACATTGAACACCATCCTGTTGTCCCCTGCCCACTTCCATAGTCTGTCCAGATCCTTTTGGATCTGGAGTACCTGATCCTCAGTTGTGGCCACTGCTCCTGTTTTAGTGTCATCTGCAAATTTGCTCAGCAGACTGGTCACCCCTTCTTCCATGACGTTGATGAAAAGATTGAACAGGATCGGTCCCAGGACAGAGCCCTGGGGGACCCTGCTTGTCACTGGCTGCCATCCCAATGATTCCCCGCTAATGGTTACCCTCTGCTTTTGGTCAGTCAATCATGCCCTAATCCACCGGACAGTGCTTTGGTCTATCCCAATACTCCGCAGTTTCTCAACCAGGGTATCATGGGGCACTTTGTCAAAGGCCTTGCTGAAATCCAGGTAAACCGCATTCACCACATCCCCTCCATCTAGCCACCTCAAAACCTTGTCATAGAATTCCACAAGGTTTGGCTGGTAGGACATGTTTTTGCAGAAGCCATGCTACCAACCTCCCTTCCCTATCTAGGGTTTCTAGAGCTTTTACTATTATCTTAGAATCATAGAAACATAGAAGAATTGGAAGGGGCCATGAAGGCCATCGAGTCCAACCCTCTACTGTTGCAGGACACCATGTTACACTGTCCCACTCAGATGGCTGTCCAGTTTCATCTTGAATGTCTCTAGTGTGAGAGAGCCCACCATTCTTTAGGCAGTTGGTTACAATGTTGTAATGCTCTGGCAGTGAGGAAGCTTTTCCTGATGTCCAGCCTGAATCTGGGTTGCTGCAACTTGAATTGATTATTCCGTGTCCTACTTTCTGTCATTAGCAAGAAGAGATCTTGACCTTCCTCTTTGTGACAGCCTTTCAGGTATCTATCAAGGGATATCATGTCCCTCCTCAGTCTTCTCTTCTCAAGGCTGAACATGCCCAGTTCCATCAGTCTTTCTTCACAGGGCAGTGTATCCAAACACAGGATTAATTTTGTCGCCCTCCACTGGACCCTTTCTAATTTACCTGCATCTTTCTTAAGAACCTTTCCATTGTCTTTCCTTCAATGGACATAAGGCTAACTGGACTGTAATTCCCCACATCCCCTGTACTACCCTTTTTGAAAATTGGGACCACTGATGCCACCCTCCAGTCCTTTGGAACCTCACCCATTCTCCATGAGGTCTCAAAAACGGAGGCCAGTGGGCTCGAGAGGATCCCTACCAACTCCTGAAGTATTCTTGGGAGTTACTCATCAGGACACCTTTGTCACCTCCAGAGCCCTGAGGAGCATCTCAACTTCTAGGGGGTGACTCTAATCTGTGCCCCTAAGTCCCCAGCCTCCTCTAATCTCCTATGCAGATCTCCCCCGTCCTGCTTTGGGGAGAACACAGAGACAAAATAGTCATTTAGCATCTGTGCCTGTTCCCTCGTATCAGTCACTGGATTTCCTTCCTCCTTATTAAGCGGTCCCACTGCCTGTCTCCCCTCCCTCTTGCCATAGAGGGGAGTAAGTGAGATGCCATGGCACTTTGCTTATCATTGTTCTGAATTGGTCAAAGTTGGCTTTCTTGAAGTCCAGTTCGCATGGTTGGTATTTTTTCCACCAGGCCATCCCTCTTAGTATTAAATCAAGGATAGATGATTCCTTTCTCTACCCTTTGCTGGAGGAAATTGTCGACAATACATGTCAGGAAACTCTTGGAGGACCATTTTTGGCAGAATTTGTCCCCCAGAATTTATCAGGGAAATTGAAGTCCCCCATGATGACTACATCATCATTCTTGGAAATACAGTCATGTGAGTCATCTCACCAAGTTTCAGTTATTCCGATAAGATCATAATTGCCCTCATATACTCTGAGCTCATTTGTGTTATTTGTTTTCCATACTCTGGACATTGGTGTAGAGACATCAAAGTTATATCTCTGTTTTGCATCTGGCTGTTTCTGTCTCCTCTACTACTACAACCCCTTCTCTGCCACTGCCAAAGTCCTGTTTACTCTCCCTGGTCACTCATTCCCTGGGAGCTTGGCTGCCTGTATCCCAGAGGCCCTAGACCAGCTGGGGCAGGTTGCTCTGCTCTGTTTTGCTTTGAGTCAGGAACAAGAATGAATCACCCCACCCACACAATTGCTGATAGCTGATCAGGCCACTCCCCTTCAGTTAATCAGCTGATATGGAATTTCCCTTCAATTGTCTCTTAAAAAACAAAAGGACTTTAAGATAGGCTAGTGCAGGTTGACTCAGCTTTGCCTTTGCCTCCTCTTCCACTGCAACTCCTCTGCCAAGATCCTGTTTGCTTCCCCTGTTCACTTTCTCTGGTTGCTCACTCCATGGAAGCTTTTCTGCTTGGATCCCACAGACCAGCTGGGGCAGCTTGCTCTGATCTGCTCTTCTAGGAGTGGGGAACCAGAAATAGAGAATGCTTTCAAATAGAGGAGACTTTCAAATAGGGGGTGGTTCTCTGCCAGCCCTTCAAACAAAGCCTGTGCTCTATAAAAGAGGGCACCTGTCTATCTTATGGTACATTCCATCTCCTTAGGCCAGTAAGGGCTGTTACCAGGAGAATATAGTACAGGAGATTTAACCTGGTAATTGGTGATTATAGTTCATGCAGTGATGGCAAGAATAACAATAATCAGCAATTAATTGCTTGCTTGCCTCCTTCCTCACCTCTTATTGTTTTAATTATTTGCAAACTTGTCCAAAGTCAGGGTAATTTGTATTTTAAGGACCACCACTGATAACTGATTGTTAAAAACAACAGATGATAAAGCAACTGTGGGAAGCTATAGATCCCTAGAGCTGCAGAGCATTGCCAGCCATCTGTCAGAGAATTTTGAAGGCAGCATCACATCCATTTGCTACCTACTGTCTCAGATTAGAGGTTCTCCTGACATTTTCCACAGGCCATGTGATGATTGGGGGATACTCAACAAGAAGTATTTCTTAACAAAATAAAAAATCAGTTTCAGGGATTATGTTCTTAGGCTATGTAAAAATGATAAAGTTACAAATGCACCTGTAAAAGTGAAACATATTCAGTGGCCCTTTTCTTCAGAAGAGCAGCTTTACTAGAGTGAAAACAAAATGTAGCAGCAGGAGGTATTTAATAGTTTGCCTGTTCACTCCAACCCTGATTTTAATTGCTTCCAGGCCATGTTGTTTACTGACCCTTGGGAGGCCAAACTCATTTTTCTCCTTGTATGAAACTCTCCATTTAGTTAAATGGAGGGAAGGAGGGACTTCACACCCATGGACCAAAACTGGCCTATCTGGCAACCAAATCTGGCACTCTGGTGTTTCTCATACTCTTCCTCAGCCCACTTTCCCCAACAGTTAATAATTTGTGAAGTTTTCACTTTTGCTCATTTTTTCTGAGTTCTAAAAGGTGAAAATGTGTCTCCTTAGGCTTGTTTATTGGCACTATGAGTTTTAAACTAAAATACACTAATATTTTAGGCCCTACCCTTTTGGCCTCAAATCTTGTCCACCATCAGAATGTGAGCCCAAGACCTTCTCTGAAAATGGATCTAGCTCTTAGGTTAAAAAAAAGATCAGTACCCCTGATCTAAAGCAAGTCCACATCTGTGCAACTCTCACCTTAAGAACTCTGTAGCAGAACTCTTCTAATGAGGCTTGAAATTGTGGCCTCAGAGTAAGAATACAACAAGCAGCCTTTCAGGTGTCCTGGTTGTTTCCTTTCCTGGCAGGTCAGCCTGGCAAGATGCTGGCTGCCTCTAGTTTTCTGTGAGAGGCAGGGGAAGGCCAGGAAGCTTTACTCCAGCCTCAGTTGTAAACTGAAGTGCTCATTCATCAATTTTCTCTCTTTAATTTGTGTTTTGACCTTGCAAATTAGCAATGTTAATTAGTTTCAAGAACTGGAAAATATAGCTGAAAAGCCACAAAGTCTGTCAACTCTACTTGTTGAAAATGAAGCTATTCAAAAAGGAAATGTGAACAAGAAGGGAATCAGTGTGGTGTAGTGGTTAATAGTCTGGGATTCAGTTGATCTAGATTCTAGCCCTTACTCAGCCATGGAGCCAACTGGGTGACTTGGGCCAATCAAAGACTCTCAAGCCCAACCTACCTCACAGGATTGCTGTTGCAGGGACTGGATTGCAAGTAGGAGGAGAAGATGTAACCAGCTTTGAGTTCTTTAAAAAAAAGACAGGATATAAAACTAATTAATTAATAAGAATATTTGGCATTTAGAGTGCCCAGAGTACTTCAGGTTCAGGACTCCGATATCTTTACAGCAGCCCAATAAGGCAGACTAGGAGGCTATCATTATTTTCATCCACATATTGTGGGAATGAGTGAGGATAAGACAATCTTGCCTCATCTCGAGCTCTCCAGTATCCAATCATGCAATCCTCTGTTTGCAATCACATGAAAACAGCCATAAAATGGTTTATCATCAAGAATTAGGCTTGCATGGTGTGGTGAAAGTAGAGAGGGAGACATTTTTCTCTGTTCCCATAACACTGGAAACTAGGGTCATCCCATGAAGCTGATTGATGGGAGCTTTAGGGCAATTAAAAGGAAGTCCTTTTTCATGCAACATATAGTTGGACTATGGAACTTGCTGCCATGGGAAATGGTGATGGACACCAACTTGGGTGGCTTTAAAAGGGGATTGGTCAGATTCATGAGGTTATCCCCTTTTATCAGGGGCTACTAGCCTTGCTGGCTATGTGCTATTTCCTTTAACAGAGGCAGCTGTTGTGAGGCTGAGGCGCTCCTTCCCAATGAAGTCAACAAATCAAACAGTTGAAACTAAAGTCCTCTATTCTATGAAGCATTGCAGATACATTAACAGGAAATGACAATGATGATGATAATGGCGAAGCTGTCCTCTCCGTCTGAGAGGGATCAGATTATGAAATGATTTTAACTCATCTGGGCTGCCCCTCCTTGGGCAGATCTGACAAATTTCTCTCCCTCCTCCTTTCTAACTCCCTCGACTCAATTTGCTCTAGTTTGTGCATGCATCTGCAAGAGCACGCATCTTCCAACCCTCTCTGTTCTGGGACAATGCCAATTGTTGCATTCTCATGGCCGTTATCTTCAGGCTGCCCAACCATTTCTCTGGCAACCACCTGTCTGCCCTCCAACCACATCTCACTATCAGCTTCTGCTTGAATCCTGCTCTCTCCTGCATCTTCTTCTCTCTGAAACACTTCGTCAGGGAGTGGGAGGGGGGCATTTGTACAACTGGCACCAGAGACACATCTTCCTGCACCAAATCCTGGTTCTCACACAAAGCTTCCTTCTCCCCTGTGTGTGCCAAAGACTCCTCTGAGTCAGTGCCCATGACACTACTTCCCCCCCCATGAATCCCCTGCCCCTGCCAGGTTTATGAGGAAAGTGAGAGTGAAACCATCACAAGAGAGCTGGTTCATGTATTAAAGTTGTCAGGTTCTCAACTGTGATCCTCGGGGGGGGGGTGAGGGAGGGTAACCTTTCCATTGTATGAGGTATTGCAAATGAGGGGTGCAGGGGATAGGAGGGCATGATGGAAAACAGGGTGTACCTTCATGGAGGTTGGTGATGCCAACCAAAAGGCGACAGGATTGATTTGAGCTACTATTCGGAAGGGCCCTGCCCACTTATATGTCAAATTGCAGGAAGGCACTGAAGTGGGAAGGAACTCAGTCGACAACCAAACCCAGTCCCCCATGCGAAGTGGTGGGTCAGGCTGATGGTGCCTGTCAGCCACCTCCTTGTAGGCAGCCTTGGCCCATTCCAATTGCTCCTTGAGTAAGACCTGCACTGAGAGTAAGTCATGCAGAAAGTCTCCAGCCACGGGTACTGAGGCAGAAGGGAGTTCAGTGGGAAAAGTACGGGGGTGATAGCCGAAGTTTGCAAAGAAAGGAGTCTGTCGGGTGGAGGCATGCATGGAATTGTTGTAAGCAAATTCCACCAGGGGGAGGAACGAGGAGCAGTCATCCTGTTGGTAATTCACATAGCAATGGAGGTATTGCTCTAGCATTGTGTTAAGCCTCTCCATTTGACCATCGGTTTGGGGTTGATGCGCTGAGGACAAGCACAAATCTACTTTGAGTAGGGAGAGGAGTTCTCTCCAGAAATGGGAGGTAAACTGGGCCCCTCTATCTGAAATTAATGCAAGGGGCCACCCGTGCTGTTTATAAATATGGGCCACAAATAGAGAGGCAGTGGTCTTGGCTGAGGGGAGGCCTGTACAAGGAATAAAATGAGCCATCTTGGTGAACAAGTCTGTAACCACCAAAATGGTAGTAAAACCCCTGGACAGAGGCAAATTGGTGATGAAATCTAAGGATACAGTGTGCCAAGAACCAAGGGGAGTCATCAGGGCTTGTAGCAACCCAGTTGGCTTGCCAGGTTGACGTTTGGCCCGCTGACAGGTGTGACAGGACAGGACATAAGATTTGACATGGTTACTTATGTGGGGCCACCAAAATTCCCTGGTAACAGCATGTAAAGTCTTATAAATACCAAAATGACCAGCAGAGGGAGAGTCATGACACTGCTGCAAGACAAGTTCCCAAAGCAGGAGGAGTACATACACAGTGTGATTATAAAACAACAAGCTGTTCTCAAAATAAAATACTGAAGACAAGATGCCTGCATCTCATTCCCCCTACTTGGCCTGGCTGAAGGAGTCAGTCTGCTGCATCCGATGGAGGTCATCGTGCCAAGAGGTTGAGGTGGTGACTGTTGTGAGCACTTCCGGGCGTAAGATTAGAGCAGGCTTGGGGCATGCTTCACTACTTTCAAAGTACTGTGGTTTCCTGGACAATGCATCTGCCAGGAGATTCTTGAAGGGTGGAATGTATTCTATGTGAAAACGAAAATGCACAAACAATAATGCCCATCACACCTGTCTCTGGTTGAGAATTTTGGCTGAAGTAAAGTGGACCAAGTTCTTGTGGTCAGTTTGGATAAGTACTGGGTGTTTTGCCCCTTCCAGCAAATGCCTCCACTCTTCTAGGGCTGCTTTCACTGCCAACAGTTCCTTTTCCCAGATGGTGTAGTTTTGTTCAGAGGAGGTGAGCTTACATGAGTAAAAAGCCACAGTCCTGAGATCTCCGTGCCCCCCCCCCCCCGTTGCAAAAGAACTGCCCCTAGAGCTTTGTCTGAGGCATCTGTTTGCAACACAAAAGGAGCAGAGGTATCAGGGTGGACCAGTTGGTTCTCAGAGGTGAACTGCCGTATTAAGGCTGTAAAAGCCTCCTCTGCCTCAGAGGGCCAGGAAAGTCGACTCTTTTTTTCTTTCAGGAGGTCAGTTAAAGGGGCAGTCAGGCGAGAATAATGCAGGATAAATCTGCGATAAAAATTTGCAAAGCCTAAGAATTTTTGTAGCTCCCTCCTTGTGCGAGGTGGTTGCCAGGAGATCATGGCTTGCTTATCAGGGTCCATCAGTAAACCTTCCTGGGAAATTCAATATCCCAGGTACATTAAAGAAGTGGTGTGAAATTCACATCTTTCTAGCTTAGCTGAGAAGCGATTCTTCCCCATGCATTGCAGCACAGTCCTCACATGTCGCACGTGGGTCTCAGGGTCTCGGGAGAAAATCAACAAATCATCCAAGTATGTGTTCAAAAAGTCGTCCAAAGTATCATGGAAAATTTCATTTATCAGCCGTATGAACTCTGCGCCTGCGCCCGCGAGCCCAAAAGCAACCACAGAGAATTTGTACATGCCAAAGCAAGTGGAGAATGTGGTCAGGTGTTCAAACCCAGCCGGATCCTGAGGAGATTGTAAGCATTTCTGAGATCTAACTTGGTAAAAATGGCCACCTGCCTCAAGCACTATAATATCTCAGAGATCAAAGGCATGGAATGCATATTGGTTATGGCAATTGAATTTAAATGGTGGCAATCAATACAAACTCTAGGACTATTTGAATTTCTTTGAGGAACAATTAGAGGCGTGGCTGACGTGAATCCTTTTTTTGAATTGGTAGAGATAAACTTTTTTAGTATTTGCAGCTTGCCAATGGGGAGAGCAGCCCCCAGCTGTATGTGGATTTCCATGTCACAAGCACAGTGGGGTGGCAGTTTTTTGGTCTCTTGGAGATCAAAGACATCCCAAAAGTCCCAGTACTGAGGCGGCAAAGAGGCTGGGGAAACTGGGGAGTTGCCAGGGGAAGCCTCTTTTGGAGTGTTAATACAATGAAGGGTGCAGTACTCAGAATTAAACACAACCTGCCCCGAGTCCCACACTATCTGGGGCTCATGTTTGATTAACCAGTCCATACCCAGCACCAGGGGATATTGCAAGTCTTTTACTAACAAAAACGCAGCTTGTTTCCGATGCTTACCAATTTGCAGCATCAGTGGCGATGACTGGTGTGAAGACACCCCCCCCCCCCAGTAATGTCTGCCTCTGCATTGAATCCACTTGGAGCAGAGACAATAATAGCGAAGTTGGGAAGGAATGTCTTATGGCAAGGCCTGTAAAGTAATGTCAATCAACAAGTGTTGAGCTGAAGTAGATCCTTGGGGCGGGGGGGGGGGACCTCTGGTTGTTTGGCACAGGTCCCAGCATTGCGGTGCTTAATGACGCTGGAACTGGAAGTTTCCCACCGGCTTGTTCCACAAGCAAGAGCGAGCCAGGTGTCACTTTTGTCCACAAGTGAAACACAGTCCAGTGGCTTGGCGATGATCCATTTCACTTCTTGGAATGCGTGATTTGGAGACTCCTAGCTGCATTGGCTCTGGCTGATCCTGGTGCCTTGGCAACATAGTAGTCAGGGGAAATTATTCAGGGCTTTAGCCACCACCCATGGGAAGAATCTTTCCCCATATGGCAGTGGGCCAGAACGGCCATCAATCTGAATGGCCACAAGCATTAACTTTTCCAAGCTTTCTGAGGGGGGGAGGACCAGGCCAGCACATCTAAGATCTCTCCCTGAAGCCCCTCCCAATATTGTACCATCAGAGCCTCCTCATTCCATTTGAGATCATTCATCAGAAGTTGAAATTGGGTTGTGTAGTCAGCAACCCAAACCCATCCCCTGCCGCAAGTGCTTGACTTCGTGTACTACCATTTCCTGTCGTATTCCCATGCCCAGAAAAAGTCCCAAGAGGGTTAGGAAAGTTGCTGCATCTTTGAGGACAGGGTCTTGAGCTATCAACCTTGCAATCACCCACTGTGCAGCCACTCCCAAAATCTGGTTGATTATGAAGCCCACCTTGGTCTTTTCATCAGGGAAGTCATTGTGATGGAGTTGCATGTATAACTCGCATTGAGCCCAGAAAGTTGTAAATCCTTCTCTCTTTCCATCATACTTGGGAAGGGGTTCTACCGGGCACCACTTCAGCTTGAGCTTGGAAGCCTGCAGGGGTACAACTGCAGCAGCCGCTGCTTGAAGCATAGCATTCTCTGCGCGCAAACTATTAATCTCCTCAGTCGCCGCTGCAATCGCAGCAGCAGTCTGCAGTGTGGCTTTCTCAGCCCTCAAACATAAGACCTCCTCCCATAAGTCTTGGATTTCTGCTGCTGCTGCTTGCGCCACAGGATCCATCTCTGCGCTGCACCGAAAATCCACGCCTAGCCGTATGAGATGCGATGCCCTCGTATGTGGGGAGGGGGGGCACTGAGAGAAAGAGAAGACAAGCAGTCATGAGACTGAGGCACTCCTTCCCAACAAAGTCAACTAATCAAACAGTTGGAACTAAAGTCCTTTATTCTATGAAGCGGTGTCGGAACGAGACGGCTGTGATTAATGGAGCTTCTGTTATCACGCTGGTGGGAGACTCATCTAAGCCCTGTCAGGGCGAAGACAGATTGCCTGATATTCTTTTGGTTCGTGTGGGATGGCAATCCCATATCCACTGGGAAAATACAGGCACTTCTCAACCGGGCAACACAGGTGGGTTTTTTTAACCCCTGCAAGTTCTCGACATCTGATGGATTAATTAGCTTATTTTAGCCAGATAAACATTGGACGGCTGGTAAGCATTCTTATTTCTTATTTCTTTTTGCAATACTACCCGTGGAAGAGCTGCATTTGTTTATAATTGGCTTCAGAAAAAAGAAAAAAAAAGCCCTCCCGAAGTCTTTAAGTGGCAACTGAAAGGGGGACAAAGGAAGACTTTTATCTGAGTTGAAGCAGAAGAAAAAATTTTTCTTCTAATCTCTCTAAGGGCGAAAAATTGAGAGGGATCAGATTATGAAATGCTTTTAATTTGCCTGGGCTGCCCTTCCTTGGGCAGATCTGACAAACTTCTCTCCCTTCTCCTTTCTAACTACCCTCGACTCCAATTGCCCTAGTCTGCACATGCATCTGCGAGAGCATGCATCTTCCAACCCCTTCTGTCCTGGGACAACAGCAATACCTGCATTCTCATGGCCATTATCTTCAGGTTGCCCAACCGTTTCCCTGGCAACCGCCCTCCGACCACATTTCACTATCAGCTTCTGCTTGAATCCTCCTCTCTCCTGCATCTTCTTCTCTCTGAAACACTTCGTCGGGGGGCAGGGGGAGGCGTTTGTACAACTGGCACCAGATACACATCTTTCTGCATTAAATTCTGGTTCCCACAGGAAGCCTCTTTCTCCCCTATGTGCGCCAAAGACTCCTCTGAGTCAGCACACATGACAGCAGCATACCTACTTACACCAGTTGCTGAGGAGTTTGTGCAGGAGGAGGTCTTGCAACCATCCCGCTTGAGGGATCCTGTGGGTAGTTGGTTTTTCATGAAGGTTCCATGTGTACAAAGTGTTGGACCTTGGGTCCAATCCAACATGTTGATCAACTGCTAAGATGGAGATGCCAGAATATTCGCAAAGGCCATAATCATAATCTCAGTGTACTCCATATGAAAAATTATCTATTGAGCATCCACCCCAATCATCAGATGGTTCCCATGCACAACACTACGTAACTCAGCTTGTCCTGAAGTTCCATCAGTTTCAAAGTGCATTGTTTATGTGCTTTGGTAGATCCACTGCCTATCACCAATTCCAAACTGACTGGACATCCAGTAGAATTGCCTTAACCAATTTAGGATTTTTCATCCAACAGAAATCCTCTAATTCCAATATCATTTTGAAGCCCCACTTCAATCAGCAAAAAATCATTATATATTTAGAACTCAATATTTAGAATTCTAAGAAGCCTATTCTTTATACAAATAGGCTTCATAGAAATCAGGGAGGAATGAAAATTACAACATTTTGAAAACTTCACTCTAAAATGCAATGACACTCTAATGCCATAGAATTTCTTGGTGTTCTTTAATGGTGTTACAATGCCTCCAGTTCACACAAGTCTCCAGTCATTTGTTGAATGGATAAAATATTCTGAACAGCTGGAGGTGCTCCCCTACAGAGTGCCTTTCCTGCACTCACTGATCCTTTCCTTGCTTTTCCTGCAAGAGAGATCACAGTTTAAGATCACAGTTTGGCAATGAGACTCTGCCTATCCCCACAATAGAAAGTGAACTGTGAAAGCTGGGAGTCATTAGCTGCTGATACACCAAAAGCTTAATTCTTTCAGTAGCAAAAATCCTAGAATGCATGAAAGTGCTTCATCAGATCACCTATGCAAAAAAACTAAAAATGTGAGGTACATTTGAACAACCACATTTTTCGCTCTATAAGACACACCTGACCATAAGACGCACCTAGTTTTTAGAGGAGGAGAACAAGAAAAAAATATTCTGAATCAAATGGTTTACTAAACTATTTAATAAACTATAACAGAATACATTAATACCATATTTCAACCTTGTAAAGTGAACAGCAGTCAACAGTGGCATTAAGAACCATCATCACTGTCATTAACAAAAGAGAGACTTTAAAGTTCGAGTACTCTTCTAGTTTTCGTTGAACCCATAGAACTCATCATCACTAGAGTCAGAATTTATGAAGCTCTGTTGCTCACAATCACTGACATTACTTTCTTAGTCAGTAGTGGAATTATTGAAGGAATCCACAATCTACACCAGTTATACAAGAGCTGCTGCAGACAATTCAATAACGAATCTAAAAAAGCCAGTAATGTCCACGCTGTCCTACTAGTAAATAATAGAAAAAAACTGACAAAAAATGAGATATTGTACAGTAAATCAAACACACAGCAGACTAAGTAGCCTTTGAAGAATAAATTTCATACATGAAGGCAATGCTGTTCAAATATCCACTGATCCTAAAAAAAATGTGTCTGATCAACTAACAGATAACTGATCCATGGAAAGCTTCCTGATAATCATAGGCACATTCCCCATCACTTCCCCATGGGCTTCATTAAAAGACGGGTTGCCATTTGAAAACACACACCAACCTGTGATTAACAGCTCTCACCTGCGCCGGAGGAGGGGGGGCGGAACAGGGTGCGCTGAGCGCGTGCCGGCCAGGTGGTGCCACATGGGGCCTGCAGTGTGCCGGCAGTGGTCTTCTGGGCGGCGCAGCGGCAGGTCTTCCAGGGCGGTGGGGGTGAGCAGTCTGTCTCTCCATGCGACAGGCGGGTTAAAGCCCGCGGCTCCTCCTCCTCCGCACCGCTCCCCCTGAGCAGCACAGCTCTCACCTGCACTGGGGGGGGGGAGGCAGAGCAGGGCACGCCGAGTGCATGCCGGTCAGGTGGTGCCACATGGTGCAGGCAAGCCAGCAGCATCCCAGGCATCGGGCACACACACATTCACTCTATAAGACGCACAGACATTTCCCCTTACTTTTGAGGGGGGAAAAAGTGCATCTTACAGAGTGAAAAATATGGTAATTTAAATTCTGCAATTGGAACACTTGTCTTATCCCTAGTTAAAGCCACTGCAGTAATGCTGATCTACCTTCTATGCAATGAATAGGAATTTTGGCATAAATGAGAATTCAGTACATATTGTCAAATGGCAATACCAACATTTTCTAAAGAAATAAGTAATCTCTCTCAATTGGTATGCACATTAGCTCATGATAGTCACTGGTTAGAATGATTAACTCTTTTGTAAAGATATAAACAATATCAGCATTTTTCTTAAAAAGGAAAAAGCAGAAATTATTAAATCGTAACTGCATGATTCAGAGTCAAAATTAAGCAAATTTACATATGATCTGTTATTGTGCTCTATCTAATGAAAGCATACAAATATTCTAAGATTGAGACATCTAAAATTAAGCTTAAATAAGTTTCTACCAGTTAAATGTTATGGGAAATGATAAAGTGTAGGCCACAAAATAGTAATTCTACATTACCAACATATCTAGACAATATCCTGAAGCTGTTTCACATTTTCTTGCAATTTACTGCATTTCAATATGCCACACAGAGGTTGCCACACTCTAGAAAATGAGTTCATCCAAGCTTTCACTTTTCTCTCTGTACTTTGTCTCTTTAAACCTCTTCATAAATACAATGTGCCCAATTTAAACACTGTTCAGTTGAAGGAATTTTTGAAACATCTACAGTTCCCAAACTCCTGTACCCCAAAAATGGTTAATTAGTGATTATCAGAATACAATTTGTTTAGAGGGAGAACAGAGAATTGCCACCGCTGAAACACAAATGATTAGATAACAAATAACCCCTAATTAAGAAGGGAAAGCAACAGTGACACCAGTAAAGAACATTTCTGATTGCAAAGCTGGTTTGAAATTCTAGCTGAAAGGGACCTTCACACAGCTCTAAACATTGTCAAGCAGAGGCAGTGTTCATCATCAAATGCAGAGCCTGGGGAGTTTAGTTGGTGTAAAGGCCTCTTTCCCTTTGAAAGGCTCAGACAATTTTTTATTAAGTGAAAGAGTTGGGTGGTTTCACCTCAGGCTTCAAATAGGCCTGAGGTAAATTACACAATACCCACAGTACAACTTCAATCTATTTCTTCCCATGGTTTCTGCCAGTGTCAATCTTGGGATTTTTGTTTCAAAGCTCTGCTTATCATATTGGCACCTTTTCATACATAAAGCAATGTTAAGGAACACAATCCCAATTCCACTTTGCTGTGAAAATTATAGGATCTAGGTAAATAGACTAAATGGAGTGGATGGGGAAGATAATGCTATCCTCCCTCAAATGCTGCCTTCTCCAGGTCACTAGACTAAATAGGTTCTGAGAACTGTGTTGCCAGACAAATCAAATATCCATCAAATTCATCTTTGCAGTTCCAAAAGCCTCCACCCACTCTGGGAACTCACAAGTAGGTTGGGGAGTGGAAGGATATCATTAGTTGTGTTACTTGCTGTTGAGTATGGAGATTCTGTTGGTCCTACCTTTAGTCTTCACTAGAACAAAGTTTGGAGTTCTCCCTCAAGTAAAGCAACTGAGATTTGGATTCTGAGAGAACTCAAATGTGTACTGATTGGTTAGATCCAGATTCAGGATGGATCTGTTGTGCTGAGAGAAGAGGACTTCCATCCCCCTTCTTCCCTTGGCTAACCCTCCAGACTTCCTGAAGATGCTACACTTAGGATGTAAGGTAGGATCTCCCCCAGTTGCTGTGGGGATCTCCCCAATCCATTTTTCAATGAACCTTCTGCAAGAGGAGCCCTGAAGGCTGATGATAATATTTCTTATGAGAGTTTTGCATATCCCTAATTGGTCACTAAAGGTAAAGGTAAAGGTTTCCCCATGACATTCATGTCTGACTCTTGGGGGCGGTGTCCAGTCATGTCTGACTCTTGGGGGCGGTGCTCATCTCTGTTTCCTAGTCAAGGGACCCAGCATTTGTCTGCAGACGGTCTCCGTGGTTATGTCTCACTTAATTTGAAAGGTGTCTTCATGTAAAACATCTGAGGAACTTTGAAAAGGAGTGTATGTTTCCCAAGTGTATATAAATACTTTGAATATAAGAGTGTAAGTAAAGCCATGCTGGATCAGAGGCGAGGTCCATCTAGTTGAATGCACCATACACATGGTGCAAAACCACAGGATCCCTTAAGCAGGATGGATGCAAGAGTTCCACCCGTCCAAGCCCCTCAGCAACTGGCAGACATGCCACCTCTGATAAAGGAAGTAGCACATAGTCAGCAAAGCTAGTAGCAATTGATAACCTCCTTCTTCATGAATTTGTCCAATCCCCTTTTAAAGACATCCAAATTAGTGACCATCAACAGTTCCCATGGTAGAGATAGTTTAACTATACATTGTGTGAAGAAGTACTTCCTTTTAAGTGTCCTAAGCCTCCCATCAATCAGTTTCATGGGATGATGCCAAGTTCTAGTATTATGGAAGAGGGAGAAAAATGTCTCTATCATCACTTTCTCCACATCCTGCATTATTTTAAACAGCTCTCTCATGCCTCCACTTATCCATCTTTTTTCTAAGCTAAACAGTCCCATTTATTGCATTAGTTCCTCATAGGGAAGTTGCTCCACCCTCTTTCATTGCCCTTCTCAGTACTTTTCCAACTTAGTAATTGCGCAGAGAATTGCACCAGAATTGCAAGTAGTAGTCCAAGTGTGGTAGTACCAAAAATTTGTATAAGGGGAGTGAAACCTTGGCAGTGCTATTTTCTATTATATTCCTAATTATACCTAGCATGGAGTTTGCCCTTTTTGCAGCAACTGTGCCCTGGGCTGACATTTTTATTGAACTGTTCAGCACTATCCCAAAATCCCTTGCTCAGTCACTGCTAGCTCAGATACCATCAGCCTCTACTTGAACTCGAGATTTTTGCCCCAACATGCATTATTTTGCACTTGATTACATAAAACTGCATTTTCTATTTAGATACGCATTCTCCCAGCTTGGAGCCATCCCTTTGGAGCTGCTCACAATCCCTTTTGGTTTTAAGCATCCTGAATAGTTTGGTGACATCAACAAACTTGGCCACTTCACTGTTTATTCCTAATGCCAGATAATTTATGAAAATTTTTAAAAGCATTGGTCCTAATATGGAACTCTATAGGACTCCAGTGGTTACATCCCTCCATTGGGAGAAATTGCCATATATTTCCATTCTTTCTGTTCTGCTCTTTAACCAGTTAGTGATCCATAAAAGGACTCCCCACACACAGTTTTATTCCTTGACTGCTCAGTTTGCTCTGGTTCCATTCTGGTTCAAGCAGAGCCTGCCTCTCCTCTACAGATCTCGTTTGTCCCAAAGTGATCAATGATAACCAGTTAGAGAGGACAAAAGTTGTCCCAGAACAAAAGTTGTGCATGTCTGGAGAGGGACACTGTGCTGGAAATATTTTTATGGAAATATTAGAAGTTTTAGGGCCAAATGGGAGAACTGGAGTACCTGGTAATAAAGAAGAAGCTAGATGTATGGAAAATTGTCATTGGGGATGACCAAGGGAATAGGATCATCTCTGGATATAAACTGTATAAGGAGGACAGAGAAAGGCATACAGAAGGAGGTGTTGCCCTCTGTTTTGCACTTAGTTCCCAATTTGGTTAATGAATGTCTGTGTGCAAAAAATGCATATATTTGAAAAATGCAAACATACATATGGGTTTCTGAGTGGGCTGTGTGGATGGAGACAGCATGGGATGAGCTTGGCAGTGATAAAATGGGAACCCCAATGGGATTGAAATTGATGGGGCAGGGCATCCATATCCAGATGATGCCTTTGAATGTTCAGCAGCATCCCAGCTCTTGCTTTTCCTTTTACTTGCATTGTCGCTGCCAGATGTTTGTTACATGGCTGGTATATTAATCCCCCCCACACACACACACCTCAGTAAAAGCCACTTCAGCTGTGCAGTATGCAATACATGAATCCTGATTCCCATTCTCTAAGACAATTGGGATCCAAACAGAAAACAACCCCCAAAGCTTTTAAGAAAGGCCTGGTGCAGGAACATCATCCTCATCCTCATCAACAACTGCTTGATCATCATCATCAACAACTGCTTGACTGTTTTTCCTGAGGTATATAAAATACCAACTTGTGCCTGCATTATGGAGTAAAGCAGGATGTGAGACCAAGAATTGCATCAATTTTCATTGATTACAACTTACAAAATTTGGTATCACATAGGGCAATGACCCATATATTAATCAGCCTGTGTTGGATCCAGGATCTGGGCCAGATTGAATAATCAATGTGACCCACCATAGGCTGCAGAGGTCACACTTACAACCTGATCTTTTCAAGGGGCAGGGGGATGGTGGCCCTGATTTGGAGGGGATAACATTAATCCGGTTGTCATGGTCAGATCACTTCATGGTGAGATTTAGACCATTGGCCCCTTTCTCCCTCTGCAAAGGTGGAGGACCTACTAGAACGGTCCAGCCTTGGAGATTGATGAATTATGATAGATTCCAGAGACTTCTGGGGGAATATTCAGCTGTTATGGTAGGTGCTCCTATTGAAGCCCAGGTTACCCTGTGGAACAGAGAGATGACTCAGGAGGCTGACAAGATTGCACTTAAGCACCTTCTTCATTCTGGCAGAGCCCAGGCAGCTCCATGGTTTTCATCAGAGCTTAGGCTGATGAAGAGAGACAGTGTGAACACAAATGGAAAAAAACTTGCAATGCATTTGATCAAACATTGCTTAGAGCTGACTATTGAGCTTATTTTGAGTTGATAAAGCTGACAAAATGACAATATTTTGCACCTGCATTGCTTCCTCACATTGCCGTCCAGCTGAACTATTCTGAGTGGTCTGTGTTCTCTTGCAACCTGGTTCATGAGATGAGAGTCCTGAATCTTGGTGACTTGCTGTGATGAATTTGCCATGAATTTTGAGGAAAAAAATCACTCATATCCATTGTGAGTTGGACTCCGCAGTTCCTTCAGTTCCTTCTAGTGGTGTGTCCAGAACACCGTTCTTTATTCCTATTTTGCCGGATGAGTTTCAGACCCAAAATCATTTACAGACATGGTTGAAATTAAAAGTCTAATGGCTGTGAAAAATCTCCATCATAAAAATGAACATATTATCAAAGATTAACTACTTATTTCAAATGTTACCAGTTTCAATACAGGGAAAAATCACAAAATTATTGACAAAGACAATTCATTATTTTAATCTGGAATGGACAAAAGGGGATTAGATTTAAAGTCCTGCAAGAGAAGAGGCTTTGCAGTATCAAACATTAAACTATACCATCATGCAGTTGGCCTAGAATGGATTACAGACTGGATTTTTAATTTTAATAAAAGATTAGTGAAACTGGAAATAGCAGATCTGGAAGAAGGAATACACAATCAATTATGAACCAAAGAATCTATTAATAAAATATTGACTCCAAATAATAGTTATGTAATTAGAAATGGCTTAATAAAAATTTGGTAATCTATGAGAAGAATTACCCATCCATTTTCTCCTTCGATGTCTCCAATAGAAGCATATTGTGGAAAACATTCTGGAAAAAACAACAATCCTAATATATGGAGACATGGTTGACCAACAAGGATGAATTAAGTCATGACAAGAAATAAAAGATGAAGAGAAAAAAATAGCTGGCCTAAAGATTAAAAAAATAAATTCAAACTGGAAAAGCAAGCAAGTAAGCAGTACTGAGGCTACCAGCCACAGTGAAATAACATGTGAGCACTGCTGAATCACTTAATTTCACACTAGCAAGCTTCTAATATGATTTTCAGTATTCCACTGAGAAATGCAATGACTTGGAGCATGGGATTAGTATTAGCAATCAAGAGCAGCAGGGAATTCAGCTAAAACATTCTGAAATTGTTGTTCTTCTCTTCCTACACAGCACAATCTCCATTATGCTGCTGCACTGTCACCAATATATGTACTTCCCTTGAAACCGATTTTATATTTCCAAAATGGGTATCCAGCATGATTTTGCTTTCTCATTCCCAGCAATCATGGGAGCAGTTGCAAGTCCCAGGAGCACAGCATCAACCTTGAGCCTAATTCGAAAGTTGACAGAGCCCTCCTCCATTCTGACAGTCTAAAAATGCAGATGATCTGAACTTGCCTTTATAAAATCACAGAACAGTAGAGTTGAAAGGGGCCAAGGAGGCCATCGTATCCAAACCCCTGATGCTGCAGGTCACCAATTTACACCATCTCACTCAAATGACTGTCTATTCTCTTTTTGAATGTCTCTAGTATGGGAGAGCCCATTACCTCTCTAGACAACTGGTTCTTACTGCTTTGACAGTTGGGGAGTTTTTCCTGATATCAAGCCAGTGTGGTGTAGTGGTTAAGAGCATGGGACTGGGACTCAGAGAATCTGGGTTCTAGTCCCCACTCAGCCATGGAGCCAACTGGGTGACTTTGGGCCAGTCACAGACTCTCAACCCAACCTACCTCACAGGGTTGTTGTTGTGGGGATAAGATGGAGGCGGAGAATGATGTAAGCTGCCTTGAGCCCTTTGTAGGAAAAAGGCAGGATATAAATTGAATGAATGAAGCCTGAACCTGAGTTGTCACAACTTGAGTTGATCATTCCATGTCCTACACTTTGGTAAAAGCAAAAAGAGATCATGACCTTCCTCCTTGTGACAGCCTTTGAGGAACTTTGTGGTACATGAGGGATATCATGCCCTCTTCTCAAGACTGAGCATGCCCACTTCTCTCAATCTCTCCTCATTTTTGTTGCCCTCCTCTGGACCATTTCTATTTTTTCTGCATCTTTCTAAAATCTTGGTGCCTGGAACTGGACATGCTATTTGAAATGAGGTCTGACTAGTGAGGAGTATAGGGGAACTACTACTTGTGATTTGGAAGTAATACTTCTATTAACACATCCAAAAATAGAATTTGTCTTTTTGTGAGGTACATCACTTTGTTGGCTCATATTTAGCCTGTTGTCTGCAATTACGTTGAGGTCTTTTTCCTTTTCAGTTTTGTTGAACTACATATTCCACATCTTGTATCAATGCCTTTGGTTTCTTTTTTTTAGGTGAAGGACTTGGCCTTGTCCATACTGAATCTCCTTCTGTTGCTTTCAACCCAGCATTCAAGTTTATCAAGATCTCACTGGATCTTCACTCTGTCTTCTAGGGTGATTACTATTCCACCCAGTTTTGTACTGTATGCAAATTTGATTATCTTTCCTTGTACTTTCACTTCTAAATCATTACTAAACTTGTGGAAGAGCGCTGGGTCCAGGACTGAACCCCGTGGAACCCCACTAGTTACCTTCCTCCAGTTTGAGAAGGTGCCATTGATGAGCACTCTGTCAATTTAGCAGCCAATTTTGGATCCACCTAATAGTTTTTCTATCTAGTCCAATTTTAGCTAATTTTCTTAGCAATGTTGTGGGGCACTATGCTGAAAGCTTTGCTAAAGTCAAGGTATATTATGTCCAGTGTTTGTATTGTCCATTTGGAATGTGACCCAATCAAAAAATAAGATTAAATTAGTCTGACAGGAATCATTTTTGATAAACGTTGGCTTCCATTAATTAGGCATTTGCAGATGGATTTTTAAATAATTTGCTCCAGAATTTTTCCAGGGATTGATGTCAGATTAATTGGTCTGTATTTCCCAGGTTTGTTTATTTCTTTGTTTGTTTTTTCTCTTTTTTGAAGATGGGGACAAGATTAACTCTTCTCCATTTATCCAGCACTTCTACTGTTTTCCAAGATTTATTGAAGATAATAGGCAGTGGTTCTGAGAGTTCCTCCTCTGGATGTTTTATGACTCTGGGATGGAGTTCATCAGGGCATAGAGATTTGAACATGTTTCTTTTTCCATCTAGATCAGGGGTCCTCAAACTTTTTAAAGAGGGGGCCAGTCCACTATCCCTCAGACTGTTGGGGGGCCGGACTATAGTTTGAAAAAAATATGAAAAAATATGAAATTCCGATGCACACTGCACATTAAAATTAATTAAAATTAATTAAAAATCAATTAAATTAATTAAAATTAATTAAAACTTTAAAAATATTTTAAAATGTTTGCACTGCTTGCTTGGGCTGCAGCAGAAACCCAAGATGAAGTGGGGAAGAGCATGTCCATATTCAAGGGACATAGCTACAACGTCTGTGATCATGCTGGGCGGGGGGAAGATGGACTTGATTGTGCTTGTGCAGGGAAGGCAGGCGCAATCACAGCCATCCCCCCCCAGCATGATTGCAGCCATCTCCCCCGCCAAGCATGACCATGATGGTGCCCATCTTCCCTGCATGAGTGCAACTGCAATCACAGCCATCTCCCCACTGAGTATGCCTGTGCCGGCTCAGAACTTTTGGACTCACTTGGAGATCATTTTCTCCGAGCGATTCCAAAAGCTGTGAAGCAAGCCGGATAAATCAGCATGGTGGGCCAGATCTGGCCCACAGGCCATAGTTTGAGGACCCATGATCTAGATATTCCTTGACCATTTGTCTATGAATCTTGGGCTGTCATCTCACATTTTCAGCTTGGACTTCCTATTTGGTGTAGATTTTCTTGTGGGAGAGGACTGGGGTGAAGTAGGAATTGAGCACCTCCACCTTTTCCTTGTTTGTTATCACTATGCCACCCATTTTCAGTAGCTGTACACCTTTCTCTTTCTCATGCCTTTTGTCCTGGATGTATTTTAAGAATGCCTGCTTGTTCATCTTAGCATGCTTTGTGAGTCTCAGTTCATTTCCTGCATAGGAAGCATTTAGCAGGAGGTCACTTACACAGCAGCCCCTGCAAGGTAGACTGTCATTAGCTGGAATGTACAGAGTCAGCAGAGACTCCTTGGAATAGTCCAAACAAGAGCACAAGGGAAATGACTAGCTTGCATAGATTACAGCAAGGCACAGAGCAATCATGCATCAAACTATTGTTTGGAGACATGAATCATTGACAGAAGGGGAGGCATAGACACTGAGTACACAGAGGCCAATACACATTCAGAAAGGCACAATAGGTGAGGAGGGTCAAGGCCCCTAATCTGAGAGTCTCATCTTCGCTTAGGGTGTAGCTAAGTCAGCTAGCCAACAGAGCATGAGTTTATCAATTGCCTCCTATGTGAAGGCAGGAGGGTATTAGCAGGACTGATAAGAAGTCTGGCCAGAGAAGCAAGCACTGCAGCTCTTTGTCCTTTGTCCATTTTTCAAATTAAGAAGGTGTCTGCCTAATGTGAAGATACTCAGGTGGGACCAGGAGCTTAGCATCAGGTTGTTGTTTAGTCGCAAAGTCATGTCCAACTCTTCACGACCCCATGGACAACAGCTCTTCTGTCCTCCACCATCCCCCGGAGTTCATCCAACCCTACGTCCACCTACCTCAAGCTTTGCTGTCCCCTTCTCGTTTGCCTTCAATCGTTCCCAGCATCAGGGTCTTCTCCAATGAGTTCCTCCTCCTCATTAGGTGGCCAAAGTATTTGACCTTCATCTTCAGTATTTTTCCTTCTAAAGAGCAGGCAGGATTGATCTTCTCTAGGACTGACCAGTTTGATCGCCTTGCGGTCCAAGGGACTTGCAGGAGTCTTCTCCAGCACCACAGTTCAAAGGCCTCAATTCTTTGGTGCTCAGCCTTCCTTATGGTCCAGTTTCCACAGCCATACATTGCAACTAGGGAAACCATAGTCTTGACTATGTGCACTTTTGTTGGCAGGGTGATGTCTCTGCTTTTTAGTATGCTGTCTAGATTTGCCATAGCTTTCCACCCCAGGAGCAAGTGCCTTTTAATTTCTTGACTGCAGTCCCCATCTGTGGTGATCTGGAAGCCCAAGAAAATAAAATCTGTCACTACCTCCATTTCTTCCCCATCCATTTGCCAGGAAGTGATAGGACTGGATGCCATGATCTTAGTTTTCTTAATGTTGAGTTTCAAGCCAACTTTTGCGCTCTTCTCCTTCACCTGCATCAAGAGGCTCTTTAGTTCCTCTTCACTTTCTGCCATGAGAGTGGTATCATCTGCATATCTGAGGCTGTTGATATTTCTCCCAGCAATCTTAATGCCAACTGGTGATTCTTCTAGCCCTGCCTTTCTCCTGATGTACTCTGCATATAAGTTAAATAGGCAGGGCAACAGTATACAGCCTTGCCGAACTCCTTTCTCAATTTTGAACCAATCAGTGGTTCCGTGCCCAGTTCTCGCTGTTGCTTCTTGACCCACATATAGGTTTCTCAAGAGACAAATAAGATGGTCCGGTACTCCCATCTCTTTAAGAACTTGCCACCATTTGTTGTGATCCACACAATCAAAGGCTTTAGCATAGTCGATGAAGCAGAAGTAGATGTTTTTCTGGAACTCCCTAGCTTTCTCCATGATCCAGAGTATGTTGGCAATTTGATCTCTAGTTCCTCTCCCTCTTAGAAATCTGCCTGTACTTCTGGTAGTTTTTGGTCCACATACTGCTGGAGCCTAGCTTGTAGAATTTTGAGCATAACTTTGCTAGCATGTGAAATGAGTGCAATGGTGTGGTAGTTGGAACATTCTTTGGCATTGCCCTTCTTTGGGATTGGAATGTAAACTGACCTTTTCCGATCCTGTGGCCACTGTTGAGTTTTCCAAATTTGCGGGCATATTGAGTGTAGCACTTTTACTGCATCGTCTTTTAAGATATTGAATAGCTCAGCTGGAATACTATCACCTCCACTAGGTTTGTTGTTGCTCAGACTTCCTAAGGCCCATTTGACTTCACATTCCAGAATGTCTGGCTCAAGGTCAGTGACCACCCCATCATGGTTATCAGGGATATTAAGCTCTTTCTTGCATTGTTCCTCTGTGTAAACTTGCCACCTCTTCTTAATCTCTTATGCCTCTGTAAGGTCCCTGCCATTTTGGTCCTTCATCATGCCATCCTTGCATGAAATGTTCCCTTCATATCTCCAATCTTCTTGAAGAGCTCTCTGTTCCTCCTTATTCTATTTTTTTCTTCCATTTCTTTGCACTGTTCATTTAAGAAGGCATTCTTGTCTCTTCTAGCTATTCTCTGGAATTCTTCATTCAATTGGGTGTACTCGTCTCTTTCTCTTTCCCCCTTGCCTTTCGCTTCCCTTCTTTCCTCAGCTATTTGTAAAGCTTCCTCAGACAGCCATTTTGCTTTCTTGCATTTTTTTTCTTTGGGATGTTTCCAGTTGCTACCTCTTGTACAATGTTGCAAACCTCTGTCCATAGTTCTTTAGGCATTCTGTCTATCAGATCTAATTCCTTAATTTTTTTGTCACCTCTACTTTATATTCAAGGATACGATTTAGGTCATACCTGAGTGGCCTAGTGCTTTTCCCTACTTTCTTCAATTTAAGCCTAAATTTTGCAACGAGAAGCTCATGATCTGAGCCACAGTCAGCTCCTGATCTAGTTTTCACTGACTGTGTAGAGCTTCTCCATCTTTGGCTGCAGAGCACATAGTCAATCTGATTTCTGTGTTGACCATCTGGTGATGTTCATGTGTAGAGTCGTCTCTTGGGTTGCTGGAAAAGAGTGTTTGCTATGACCATCGTATTCTCTTGACAAAATTCTACCAGCCTGTGCCCTGCTTCATTTTGTACTATGTGCTATGTGCATAATTTCAAGTGCTATGTGCACAATTTCATGTTGTTTATCTCCCATACTCTTGGCAATAGTGTATAGATACCAAAGTTCATTTTTGCTGTGCCCTGGTTTTCTTCCTACTATTTTTGGGAGATTGATATAAGGCCCTGTTTGAAGTTTTGTCTCTGTTGAAATATAAAAGTCTCTGTCCGGTGATGGCATGCCATGCTGCACGTCTTCCTTCCCTATACATTTCAGTGTAAAGCCCTCCTGATGAACTTTTTCATATATTGGCCAAACACGTACTTTTCATTGAATTCTTTGTGAGGTGCAGCCCATCATTTACCAATAGTTTGTCTTCTAAGAACCTCCACTTGTGGTCCCAGAGTCCAAAACTCTCTTTACAATACTACCATACTAACCAGTCATTCACTTGAGGGATTTTTCTTTCCAGTGTTCTTGATTCTCCTCCCTAAAACTTCAAAGTTTTATGTTATTTTATCAAAGCTTATCCTGGCAGTGTTGATAGTTCCCATGTGCAAGAGAAGGAAGGTGTCTTTGTCAGTGGGTTGTATGAATAGTGTGAACTCGTTGGTTATATCTTTAATCATGCCACCAGGGAGACAGCATACTGATGATTCTCTGGGTCATCACGACATACATATTTTTCTATCTCACGCAACAGGGAATCTCCCACAACTATCAGTCTTCTTTTTTTGTTGCAAACTTTGGTATCTTTTTCCTTTCTTGATTGGTCCTTTGTCTCTTTCTCAGAGTTACCCAGTGTATTGTGCAGTTCTTTCACAGTGAGTTTCTCACGCATCCCTTCCTCAAGTGACTTAAAAAGGTTCAAGAGTTCTACTGCTTCCACTGGTGCAGAGTGTTTTTTAAGTCTTCTGTGTCTACAGAAGAGTCACATTCATGTTCCAGGGAGTTTCCTCATTTTCCTTTCCCTCAGGGTTCTCTTCTACCTCAGTTTATTGATGCTTTTCTCGCTTCTGGACAACTCTTAGTTGTTGCAGCTCCTCTGCTGTCTAAAAACTCTTTGTTTTCATTTATTGTCTTGAGCTTGGACACCTGCTGCTCCAGTACTCTCACCTTTTCCTCTAAGCCATGTAGGCCTTGTTGACCTCAGGCAGGAAAACAAACATTGCACAAACTTTTGTATGTAACCACCACTGCAGAGTCTTCCTGATCTGTTCTTTCTTCTACTTTTTAAATTCTAGCTTGTGGGGCCTGTTGTAACAACCAGTGTTTCTCCTATCTTCAGTAAAGGTGAACAATGCAGTTGTACCTGTAAATGGGGGTGAATTACAAGGAAGAAAAAAAAGGTGGGGTAACTGGGGCAGGGAGAAGTTAAGAGAAAAATATGTTTAAAAAGTTAAGAAAGGGAAAAAAATGTTAGGAACCTCTCCCTTGACCTTCACCACCAAACTCTGTTTGGTTCTCCCTGGGAGCTTGGCTGCTTGTATCCCAGAGTCCTTAGACCAGCTGGGGCAGCTTCTTTTGATCTGCTCAGCTAGGAGTCAGAAAACAGAATTGATTACTGCACCCACACAACTGCTGATAGTTAATTAAGGCACTCCCTTTCAGTTGCCTCTCAGCATTCAGCCACACCTACTTCATTTGTGGCTTTGAGGAGCACATGGTCTCTTTGGAAGAGGCTGTTTGCTTGCTGGGCTAAGTTAGGACCCTCACTCCTCTGCCCCTGCCTGCCTTTGTCTCCTTTTCCACTACAACTCTGCCATCAAACTTCTGCTTTCTCTCCCTGTTCAGGAGCCAGATTATTGTTTTTCTACCCTTTTTGCCCTACCTCAAACATCTGTTTGTAACATCTTGCCTGAATAGGAGATCCTGAAAGTTAGCATAATTTTGTTTGACCTTATAAAGGTACTACTTTAATATGGAATTTGATTTTTATATAGTCAACATGGCCCCCTTTCAACTTTGCCTTCATTTTGTGCATAAGCAAGTGTCTTTCAAAAGCACCTGTCCCACCTCCCTGCATCCTCTCTTTCTCACACAAACGTTCTATGATGTTGCTGCTCTCTTTCCCCAAGCAAGTGGTGAAAATCTCTGGGCATTTTTAGATTCTGTTACAGATATGGAGTTTAAAATAGCCATTAATGAGCTAAAGGTTCTAATGGTGCCAAACTACCAACACCAATAGAAAAAAAAATGAAAAACCTCTTTAGACGGTACAACTTGTATAGGCTGTGAAGAGCCAGAAGCTACTCCATAGCATCTGATATGGGTTGAAGAGAGTGGTCGCTGTCTTACCACCTCCCATCTCATGTGGAATAGAGACTTGAAACACAGATGTTTGTTTATATAGAACTTATAGATGGGTAGTTTGCTGTAAACCATTTGCTAATCAATAGTGTAGTGGCATTTTGTTTATCAATATTTGGGGGTCCTATTTCTTTATACTTGTACCTATACACAATCAGTGATCTCATGTTCTTATTGCTCCAGTGAAATTATTTTTGTAGCACTGACTAAGGAAGTGTTATGATCGTGCTATCTTCTGAGATCATCCTGCATTTTATTCCTCTGGTATTAATAATTAAGCCATATGTTTGAGAGGAGACTCAAAGGGAATATGTTGGTGACATACAGGTATCTAAGGGGATGTCACATGGAGGTGGTTAGAGACCTGTTCTCCCCTGCAGAGGAAGGCAGGACACACTCCAATGGAGCAAAGCTCAGGGAACCAAGGTTCCATTTAGATGCCAGGAAGCACTTCCTGACGGTTAGGACCCCAAGGGTGTGGTATGGGCTTCCACAGGAGGTCATTGAGGCCCCATTGGTGAGGGTGTTCAAAGATAGGCTGGACATGTGCATGGTGGGCATGTCGTAGCTTTTCTCTGGAATCCTGCATTCAACTGGAATGCAGAATTGAATGCAGAATTATATTTCTTTGCACTGTTCATTTAAGAAGGCATTCTTATCTCTTCTAGCTTTTCCCTGGAATTCTGCATTCTTCTAGCTTTTCTCTGGAATTCTGGATTCTGCAGTCAACCAGTACCCCAAGGTCCCTTTCACAAGTGCTGCTCTCCAGCCACTTGTCCCTTAACCTGTACTTTTGACACCTATTCCTATGCCCCAAGTGCAAGACCTTGCACTTATCCACATTGAACACCATCCTGTTCTCCTGCCCACTTCCATAGTCTGTCCAGATCCTTTTGGATTTGGAATACCTGCTCCTCAGTTGTGGCCACTGCTCCAGTTTTAGTGTCATCTGCGAATTTCATCAGCAGACTGTCCACCCCTTCTTCCATGTCATTAATGAAAAAATTAAACAGGATCGGCCCCAGGACAGAGCCCTGGGGGACCCCGCTTGTCATTGGCCACCATCCCGATGATTCCCCACTAATGGTTACCCTCTGCTTTCGGTCAGTCAACCATGCCCTAATCCACCGGACAGTGCTTTGGTGTATCCCAAAACTCCTCAGTTTCTCCACCAGGATATTATGGGGCACTTTGTCAAAGGCCTTGCTGAAATCCAGGTATACCACATACACTGCATCCCCTCCATCTAGCCATCTCGAAACCTTGTTGTAGAATTCCACAAGGTTTGTCTGGCAGGACCTGTTTTTGCGGAAGTCATGTTGTGTGGCAGTCAGCCTCCCTTCCCTATCTAGCATCACTAGATCTCTCTCTATTATGAGCCTTTCCATTGTTTTTCCTACAATGGACGTAAGGCTAACTGGACTGTAATTCCCCATGTCCCTTCTACTACCCTTTTTGAAAATTGGGACCACTGATGCCACCCTCCAGTCCTCTGGAACTTCACCCGTTCTCCACAAGGCCTCAAAAATGGAGGCCAGCAGGCGTGAGAGAACCTCTGCCAACTCTCTAAGTACTCTTGGGTATAACCCGTCAGGGCCTGGCACCTTTGTAATGTCCAATGCCCTGAGGAACCCCTCAACCCCAAGGGGGGTGACTCTTTAATCTCCCCAAGGGCAAATAATCAAAATAAAAAACTATTGTAGATTAAGTGAAAGAAAAATGACCTTTGTTTATCTTGATGGGCAGACATTTTCTTTTTAGTCCTCTTTGTTATGTCACATAAAGACAAAATAACTCTTTGCTGACACCCTTTGACTATTGAGTTTAAAAACAAGTCTCCTTCCTTTTTTCTCTTGGAGATTTCTTCTTCTTTTTTTCCCTCTTTTTCTGTTGTTACTTTGTAATTACTAGCAAAAACTACCATCACTATGAAAAAAAACACACCCTTCCTCCTCTTCGGCCCCTACATCAGCTGCTCAGAATCCAACTCACCAGTCTAAAGCTGCAGATGCTGAAAAATACCAAAAAGATCTACAAATGACTCTTTTGGCGATACAAACAGCTTTAACAGCTATGCTAGCATCCTAAGAGACTATGCAAAATTCTATATCAAAATTAAGCTTAGAACAGAGGAATATATTAGCTGAACAGAGGAATATGTCAGCTGAGCAGAAGAACTTTGCAAATGAACAAAGAGAACGTCTTGAGAAATTGGACAGCTCTGTTAAGGATGTATCAAAC
>NW_025336100.1:64620-203151 GCF_004798865.1 Varanus komodoensis | reverse complement strand
TGAGAGTGGTAGTCCAACACATCTAGAGAGCAACAGGCTAGGGAAAGCTGTTATATAAGTCTTTAACAAATGGCAGCTAAACAGAACCTCCATTGAGAGATAGTGCATCTTTGAATATCAGACAATGGCATCAAATAACAAGGAAGGGTTTGGCTTTTGTGCCAGCTTGTAGGCTTCCCAAAGGCATCTGGGTTGCCACTAGAATAAGTATGCTAGTTGACACTGCTGCAATTCATAATGAATGTGTTTGCAATATGAATTGCACGAATGTGTTACAGATCTTGAAGTGCATGAATGTGTTACAGACTGAATGTAATTACCCTGAATTTTTCTGCTGCTTAAAATGTAGTCAGCATGAAATCTGTCACCTAAGCCAGCCTTCCCCAACCTGAAGCCTCCAGATGTTTTGTACTACAGATCCCAGTATTCCTTACCAATGGTCATGCTGACTGCGACTGATGGGAGTTATCCAAAACATCTGAGGGCAACCAAGTTGAAGAAGGATGATCTAAGTAGATTCTTCATTCAGGTCTTCAATAGTAATCACAGCTTAGTCAGAGTTAAACAACTGTCTGCAAAAGATTTTTTTTAAAGTTCCAGAAACTGTAGGCAAGCTTGCAGAAGATCTGGAAACATTTGCAAGTTCTGATTTTTTTTCCGGGCTAAACCCCAAAAAATGACAAAGAGCTTGTACTGAAACCTTGTACTCATAGTGAGCTTATCTTCCTTCCCAAGAGTTTCAACAACTTTTGAGCATATAGCAAGGCCAGAAATGTCCCCTCCAAAAGCTTCTAACTTTTAACAAATAAGGTCTACAACACTAACCCTCTGATTGATGTTATTCAAACATGGGAGCCTCCTAGCAACTAAGCCTGCCTACAGGTTATTTAGAGTGAGCCTGCCCTGGTCCTGAGCATTCTGCTCCCTGCTTCATTTCCTGAAGCCACACTAAAAGTTTTGCTTTGTTCAGACATGACCAACTAATCCTGCATTGTCCCCCAAAGGCAGGTGAATGGGCACTAAAAATACTAAGAGGCCTAGCCCAACAAGCTGTTCCCCTCAGGAACCTTTGGTATGTTCCATGCCAATATGCTCTGCCTCTTCCACAAGCTTGCTGTGCCCAAAGCCTTTTTGATCAAGTGGAGGGATTTATTTCTAGAACAATAGTAAAACAGGGAAAATCTGGCATAAATTGTATAATTTGATGTGAAACTGCTTTCCCCGCCTCTGAGCTCCATTTCTCCCTCAGTGTTAAATATGAGTAAAATGGTGAATTGCTTGTTTGCAATGACATTTAGTCAACATATGTATTATTAATTCAAAGCATTAATTTAACCACTTGAGAAGCATCTTCATGACTAAATGGCAAAAGCCAAAATAAGAGAGGGTCTCCACCTAAGTCTTTCTTTGTTTTCAACCAGTCCCTCTAGCTTCTATGGAAGCATTCCCTACACAGCATTGGGAGTTAAGCATGCCAACAAAGCAGAAAAGAACAATTATATTTCTGACATTTACCTAGGTAAAGGCAATGCCAAAAACAAAGTGCCAGATTCTATTCCTGGGAACAACTTATAACAGCTATTCTGTGCATGTCACAACCAAGTACATTCACAGATGCATGTGTGTACATACATTGAAGAAATGGGAGAATGAGAGTGCAGAAGTGTATGTATGAGGGAGGAAGGGAGGGAGGGAGCAAACACTGATTTGGGGAGCAAGACAGCAAAGTGCTGGCTTGTGTCTTCCTGAATATGTGAATTACTGTCATATCAGCCACCATAAAGAATTCTCTCTCATCATGTCAGCAATTTAGATAATTATCTCATCCTTCGCACACTGAAAGGAGCTAAGCAAATTGCATGCTTTCTATCATGCAACTGATTGTGTGGACAACTCACTGGGAAAGAGAACAAAGTATTATGCTTTTGCCAGTGAATATTTGGGACAGAGTGGATAAAGACCAATTAGCAATTTAAAATTGCCACAGTATTCAGAGTTTAGCAAATAGTGAATGGTGTATATGTGGACACCCAATGCTAGGCTCCTCTTCAGATCTATTTCTGATTGGAGCTCAGCTCAGTTCATACTGGATCAAAGTTGAAACTGTTTTGGCATTTCCATGATGGATGGGACCAAGCAATCCTCCCTTTTCAGGATTTAGTAGAGGGGAGTGCAGAAGACATGGAAAGGGCCTATTTCTTGAATAACTCCATAGAAGGGATGTGTGGGGAGTCAGACTGGTCATGATATTGGCTGGGCCATATGGTCATCCCCAGCATGTTTTTGAACCCTTTGTTGCTGCTGTGGTCCTAGTTAGAAGTATATACACTTAAGCGCTTGCTATTCCAAATAGAAGGAAATTTTCCACTGGTGTTATACGGGGCTGTCTTTCTATTGCAAATCGGAGACATGGGGCGGGGGGGGGCCAAGCAGGCATTCTAAGTAGGACCACAGAGAATAATGTAACTGACACCAGTTGGGGCTAGTGAATCTAGCTTACTCTGGATCCAGTCTGAAATCTAGATCATTCTTTTTTAGACATCCACATGATGTCCAGAAGTTAATCTGTTTGCTCTGGACTAAAACAAGAACAGATTTTTGGGAGGGTGCAGGCTCCTTTTATCCCTAACAGTACCCTCTTGTATGTGGGTGTGTGAGTGTGTGTGTGCATTTATATATATAAGAAAGCAAATGAATCTGGGTGCCCAAATTAGGTTTTCATTTTTTCCCTTTTACCTAGAAACTTCTGATGAGTGTTAAAAGAAAAGTTTGAGCTGGATGCAAGTAGATTTTAATATTAAAAAATAGAATATCATAGAATCATAACATAATAGGGTTGGAAGTGGACAATAAGGCCATTGGGTCATAGAATCACAGAATAGTAGAGTTGGAAGGGGCCATGAAGGCCCTTGGGTCCAACCCTCTGCTGGTGCAGGACACAAGTTACACCATTGCAGTCAGATGACTGTCCAGTTTCTTTTTGAATGTCCCTAGTGTGGGAGAGCCCACAAACTCTCTAGGCAGCTGGTTCCACTGTTGTATTGCTCTGGCAGTGAGGAAGCTTTTCCTGATGTCCAGCCTGAATCTAGGTTGTCACAATTTGACTTGATTATTCCGTGCCCTACACTCTGGCATTAGAAGGAAGAGATATTGCCTTCATCTTTGTGACAGCCTTTGAGGAATTTATAGAGGAATATCATGCCCCCGCCCTCAGTCTTTTCTTCTCAAGGTGGAACATGCCCATTTCTCTAAGTCTGTCCTCACAGGGCAGTGTTTCCAAACCCTGCCTCATTTTTGTTGCCCTCCGCTGGACCCTTTCTAATTTTTCTACATCCTTCTTAAATCTTGCTGCCCAGAACTACTTCTCATGATTTGGAAGTAATACTTCTGTTGATGCATCCCAAATTAGTATCTGTCCTTTTGGTGACTGCATTGCATTGTGGCTGCATTGCAGCTCATATTTAGCCTATTGTCACAATTACTCTGAGATCTTTTTCTTTTTCAGTTCTGCTGAGCCACATATTCCGCATCTTGCATCAATGCATTTGGATTCTATTTCCTAGGTGGAGCACTTGGCATTTGTCCTTATTGAATCTCATTCTGTTGCTTTCAGCCCAGTGTTCAAGTTTATCAAGATCACCCTAGATCTTCATTCTGTCTTCTAGGGTGTTTGCTATTCAGCCCAGTTTTGTATCATCTGCAGACCTGATTATCTTTCCTTGTACTTCCTCATCTAAATCATTAATAAAGATGTTGAAGAGTACTGGGTCCAGGAATGAGCCCTGCAACACCACTAGTTTCCTCCATCCAATTTGAGAAGGTGCCATTGATGAGCACTCTTTGTGTCCAATTTAACAGCAGATTTTGGATTCACTGAATAGTTTTTCCATCTGTTTCCATGTGTTTGCTAATTTGCTTATCAGAATGTTGTGAGGCATTATGTCAAAAGCTTTGCTAAAGTCTAAGCAGATAAGTAGATAATGTCCAACATCCTGCTCAATGCATCCGCATGTATCAAGCAGGAAACATGCTGCTTATACAGGAACTTAGTGATAAGAGGGAACTTGTGCTAAGGCCAGAAGCAAGGAGCCTTCTGAGAAGCAATTGTTATGGAAATACTGATTACAATCAGACATCCTTCCTTTGAGAAGACACATACTCAGCCTGCCACCTATAGACAGAACAGCATTCCTTCTTGCCACAGTTAGCTAGTGTGTTACACAGCTTAGCTCATATTTTGCTTTATTAAATGCCCGTCACTGAAGGCAGTCTTACAAGGCTGGAGCACCACAGTGAAGAGTGGTGTATACCTTTTTTGCAGCATTAAAAATGAAGAATTCTGAAGCACTCTGGATACATTAAAATAATTGTCAGCATTTTGTTAGAAGGGTGAAGGCTGGAAGAATGATAGGGATGATGAGGTGGATTTTCCACCTTTGTAATAAAGAAAAACATAACATGTGAAACCTCTTCCTTGCCAAGAAAGAAATCAGAAATAATTCACACCTTTGTGTCAAAAGAGGTCTGTGTGGTATGCAGAAATCATAGAAATCATAAATGCAAGAGACCATTGTGTGGTGTATTAGAGAAATTTTGCTCCATATGCTTGTCATTCTGAAATAATGGATGAAATTATGAGATTCCCTGAAGGGGAAGCCTTGTAGCAAGCAGCCTTCCAAGTGGGAGGTCTTGTTACTCAGTAGCATGTTTGCATAGCTAGGATGACAATTTCCATTGAATCCATTGCTTAAATGATATTTACAGTAAGGCTTGCCATCAATTATTTTTAAAAATTCTTAAGATGACACACACACCAACATTACCCATGCATATGAACTTAGCACCTTTTTGAAATGAACCAAAAAATGAAATGCATGCTTAAGGTACTATCCCCTGGTTGTGGTTGTTTTTTAGTGGATATAATTTTCTACTGCTGTCAGTCAAAGAGCAAATCAAGTCAGAAACCCAGGACATTCTGCATTTTCTGGATCCTCATGTTCTCCCTAGCTTGCACGGGATTTCAGGAGCAGCAAACTGGTACCTGAATGCCTGTCACCTCAGCTCCAGGTTCTTGATCCTCTGCTATCCGCAGAAACCACCATTGGATTTCCAGGTAGACCGAGGCAGAGCCACTCTGGAATGCACAAGACATCTCCACGTTCTGCCCCTCAGTAGCTGTGACATTTCGAGGGAATTCAGTAAATTTGGCTGCAAAAGAAAAGCATATCTTATTGGCATCCTTCTTCCCCATTTTCTCCACCTATCTTCCTCTCTTTCTGTTCTTTTTCTTTTCTGCTTCTTAATTTCTTTCCCTTAGAGCACTATCCTATACACATTTACTTGGGAGTAAATTCCTTTGAATAAACTGGGGCTGATTTACATACCTAGGAGCCAGCAGGTGCTGGGTGTATGTCTCTTTACTGTGTTCAGTAGGATTTACTCCTAGATAAGTGCACACAGGATTGCAGGCATATCTGTCTTTTTCCATTATTTCTGTCCCTCCTTGTTCTAATTTTCATGCCTCTTCTTGGCTCCATGTTTTATTTTATTACTTGTACACTTTTCTTATTCCCCTGCAAATATATTTTTTTAAAATCTGCTCCCCCATCCTTTTTACACATATACTATCACCTAGTAAGCCACCACCAGTCTGGCTAGTGAGAAACTAAATACCCTACCAACATTTCTTATCGGTTTGCAAAGTTGCAGTTCATGACATCTCAACATTCTACTTAAAACAGTATTTCAGCCCTCGTACTCTTGGGGATCCAGGACAAAGCCAATTGGAAAATGAATCCAGGTAACTTATATATTATAGGTAAGGTTACAATGTGTGAATTTAAATACATGCTAGTTCATTGAATGCTGTTTTGATGAGTTGGAATAGGTCAGCATGGTCTAAAAAGTGACTGCAGTGCTTGCTTGTCTTAGTGTATGTTTCACACTCAGTCCTGTGGTTAACTCTTAATGTCATTCTTGTTCTCTTTTATGTTTGCAATGCCAAGTTAAGACAAGACTTAAGCATGTTTTTGTCCAAATGATCCATAAACTAGAAATATTTTTCCTCTTCACCTAAATCCTAACACTCCAGTATGGCTACCACTTCTAAGCACACATAATGCACCCGGATGCGTGCACACACATAACATCATGATAGTGTATTTCTGTATAACCAGAATATATCCTAGTGGAAGTCATAATCCCTATAACCTTCTGAATACAGTTTCTCTTCATATTCAGTCAGCCATGTGAAGCACTTAGTGATAAGATATGCATAACAACAATAGCAGCAACAACTTTCACTTTTTAGAATGACTAGAAAGGGTAAGTAAATAGCTAAGAATTCACCAGTTTCCTTTAGTTTTATGATGTTACAAGTTGACAAATTCAAAAATGCTTCAACAGTATTCCATAGGTATGTGCTACACTGTGCCCTGGGACTCATAATTGTGCTATTTGAGAAAATATCACAACAGTCTTTCAACTACTTACATTACAAACAAACGTTTGTATATGTGCACGTCCGGGTGGGGGGGGGGCGGGTGTAAATCTGTGAATCTTTTTTGTGTGTAAATCTGAAAAATCTTTTTTGTGAATTTGTGTGCTAGCTTTCTTTCTTAAAATATACCTCTCCTTCCCAACCACCACTAGCTAGCGGTATATATTTACCTCATCGAGAGGATAAAGCACTTATCTTTCTGCAGCCTTTCTTCTTCCCCCATCCCACCTCTGCTACCTCTGAGTAGAGTTTAAATAAACAAGCCGGTGGGCGGGAGAGAGCTGACAGTGTTTACGCGGTTGTCGGTGCAGCATTCAGCGGGCAGCCGCGATACGGTGTATCCATGGTGCTGAAATTATCACTGCAGCCCTCCAAGTTGTAAACAGCCAGACTGATTCTGCATTGCCTGGTCTACTTGGAATGCAAGAGGCACCTTTTATAATAGGAGGTTTGGGCCGGAATACAAGGTGTTCTTTGTAAAATTACAGGCGAAAACCAAGGTTTGAAATTTATGAACAGGATGATTAGGCATGTGGGGGTTGGGGGTGACATTCTGAAAAGGACTGCACTGTTTCAGGGAAAGAAGCAAATTTCCCTTTCCTCGGGGTCTATGATGGTATACACAAGGGTTAGAATATGCATAGTAGTATGCTGTATTCTGCCCTGTAAAAGTACCAGTTTAAAAATGAAATGCTCAAATATGAACACTGCATTTGCTCAGCTGGCTATGTTATGTTCATGCTTGCCAGCCAAGTGCAGGGGAAGGATGTCATTTTCACTTCAACTGAACTTCTTCCTCAGTTGTTATTTTGCCTGGGCAGAGTGAGATAACAGTTTAGGCAAAAAGGCAGCAGGATGCCTCAATTGTAAACATCCCCTCCCACCACTATGGTAGCTTTGTCCTCTGTCCACCATGGACCTCCCCTTCAAATGTTGGCAAAAAGCAGGTCTTACCTTGTGAAGAAAGTCCTTGCTGGATGTATAATGCTGATAAGAAAAGGAATCCAACATAAGCCCAAAAGATCCTCATCATTCCAGAGTGAGGGGGTGGGTAGGAAAGTCACATCAGAGTAATGCCAAAAAGACACACGTTCCAGCAAGGAAAGGAAGGGCAAAGAAATTTTAAAAGGTGATTGGTTGCTGGAGCTCCAGCTGCACCACTGCCAGCATTCTTCTGGCAAGGCTAGGAAGTACAATTGGCGTCTGATGGGGAGGAGAAGAGAATGAGTGAGACTGGGGGTCTCTGGTGTCTGGAGTCCAAATCCAGCCTTCCCAGTGGTTAGGAAGTGGGTTCTTCACAGCACCTTTCTTCTCAGCTATCACTGCTATGTGGTATATCCGTCAGTCCCTGCTCCCCTGAGTAATGAGAGCCCTCTCTAAACATTGAGCCAGCTTGGAAAAGTACGGAGAGAGAAGGGATGTTGCTTTCGCTTGTAGCAATGCAACTTCACTCCCATCTCCCTGCTTTTCTGTCTCGTTCGGAATGGCTGCGATGACGCCTTTAACGCTGGCTCCTCAGTGGTTCCCCCCGCCTGCGGTCCAGGGTGCTGAAACATGTACAAGAAGAAAGCAGCTAATGAGGATCATTGCGGAGGGCAGCCGCATTCATTGCACTGATGGGGATCTTCGCCGCCCATCCAAGTCTGAGAGGTCAATGCGGTGGTTTCACTGACTACAGTCTCTCCTTTTCTCTTATTCTTTCTTTTCTCGTGTGCACGCACGCGCACATTCTCCCCTGCAAAGAAAAAGTAATGAGAATGAACCAACCATGTTTTCTTCTTATTTGGTGTTACGTGTCTCAGTTGAATGTTTTAGAAAGATCAAAGGCTTTAGTGTGTATATACTGATATTTTGAACACAGAATTCCTCTAACTCCCTCTCTACCACATATCTACCGAAGATCACATCTTTTTAATTATTGATTAATGAATACTGAATTCTCTCACACAATATGAGTGCACACACTCAACTAAAATTAGACTACCCCAGTTTACACAGATGCCACAGTTTAATTTGAGATGGAATCAACAAATCTCAGCCCTGTTTTCCACAGCAGGAATACATGGTGTCAGAATAGAGAGATCATGGGAGATGTTCTTCCTTCCTTCTACAAATACCTACATGAATACAAGACATTTCCAAGCAGGCTTGCATTCTAGGAACTGTTCTCATGTTTTAGACATTTCTACTAACAAGATGAAAGGAGAACATCACAGACAACACTATAGACTATACTAATTGTAGCTAAAAAGTTGATTGAGGTGTATAGAAGGTTGGGTAGTTTTTAGTATGTAAATTTTGTGTATTTGTTTTTTGAGCTGGGAGGAAGGGGAGTCTTTCCGATTAGCAATGTGATTTCCTAATCTGTAATTTCATATTCCAGTAGCAGGTAAGGTAGGTGGAAATACCCCAGGAACAAACTGAAATGTGAGTCATTAATTCTGAAATGAATATTCTTAGTGATTTCTGGATACAAGTTTTATCAGCAAAAACAGTATTGCTGAATAATGCTTCCTAGCCAAGCTCCACTTATTCCTGGCCACTGGGAAGAAAACTATCACAGTTAAGTGGCAGCTGAGGGTATGCCTTCAGGTCTGTTTGATTAGGAAGCAGGAAATTGACCTAGCCAAGATAGACCCCACCCCCCTTTTATGATTCACATCAATGAGCTTCAAAATGGTTGTGTTCCTTTCTTCTAAATGGTGAAACTAAGACTGCGAATACAGATCTTATGCAGAGTAAGGAAAACTCAAGATTCCCTTTGTCATCACGAACATTAGTTTGTTTTTTCCACAATTGGTGAAATGCTTGGTGAGTTTTCCTCATATTTTAAGAAGAAAAGATCTCTGGACTCAAGAAGGAAATTCTCCAGATAAGCTTGATCAAGCATTCTGGGGAACCAAAGTTAGTTTTTAAGTGTTCCTCCTCTCTTTTTGCCCCCTTGCTGTGTGAAATTCGCGCACCATAGAGGATAAGCTCTTGAGCTGTGAAACAGCAAGCTTGGGATGGGGGAATTATGAAATCTGTTCTCCTTAAACCTAGTCAACTATATTGAGGAGATAATATTTATCTATTTACATAATTGTTGTAAGGATCACTGAGATCACACTTTTCAAGTGCTTTGAATTCTACTAAAAGAAAAAGACCCTTTTCCAAGAAAGAGGGGGGTGGGGGCAGTTAGATCTAGCATCTGCCTCCCATGACAGGAAGGGGCCTTCTGTGAGAGGAAAGTCCAATTCAACAGAAAGTACACACACCGAGGTTTCAAAGATTCCCCACATCCTACAGATTCGCTACATTCTCCTGATTGTCTTATGTAATATTTTCAACACACAACAGGGAGCTGAAGGGACTTGAACGTGAAAGAGGAGGTGGGAATGTCCACTTCCATCACCATAGGTGGTCCAGCATATGTTGTTGTTGGTTGCAAAGTCGTGTCCAACCCATCACGACCCCATGGACAACATTCCTCCAGGCCTTCCTGTCTTCCACCATCCACCGGAGTCCACTTAAGCTCACACCAACTGCTTCAGTGACTCCATCTAGCCACCTCATCCTCTGCTGTCCTTTTCTTCTTTTGCCATCTATTGTTCCCAGAATTAGGCTATACTCCAGGGAGTCCTTCCTTCTCATTAGGTGGCCAAAGTATTTGAGTTTCATCTTCAGTATCTGGCTTTCTAAAGAGCAGTCAGGACTGGTCATCTCTAGGACTGACCAGTTTGATTGCCTTGTGGTCCAAGGGACTTGCAGGAGTCTCCTCCAGCACCACAATTCAAAGGCCTCAATCCTTCGGCGCTCAGCCTTCCTTATGGTCCAGCTTTCACAGCCATACATTGCAACTGGGAAAACCATAGCCTTGACTATACACACTTTTGTTGGCAGGGTGATATCTCTGCTTTTTAGCATGCTGTCTAGATTCGCCATAGCTCTCCTCCCTAGGAGCAAGCGTCTTTTAATTTCTTGGTTGCGGTCCTATCTGTGGTGATCTTGGAGCCCAGGAAAATAAAATCTGTCACTACCTCCATTTCTTCCCCATCTATTTGCCAGGAAGTGAGAGGACCAAATGCCATGATCTTAGTTTTCTTAATGTTGAGTTTCAAGCCAACTTTTGCACACAATCAAAGGCTTTAGCATAGTCAATGAAACAGAAGTAGATGTTTTTCTGGAACTCCCTAGTTTTCTCCATGATCCAGCGTATGTTGGCAATTCGATCTCTAGTTTCTCTCCCTCTTCGAAATCCTGCCTGTACTTCTGGTAGTTATCGGTCCACATACTGCTGGAGCCTAGTTTGTAGGATTTTGTGCGTCACTTCACTAGCATGTGAAAGGAGTGCAATGGTGCGGTAGTTTGAACATTCTTTGGCATTGCCCTTCTTTGCGATTGGAATGTAAACTGACCTTTTCCAATCCTGTGGCCACTGTAGAGTTTTCCAAATTGGCTGACATATTGAGTATAGCACTTTTACCGCATCGTCTTTTAAGATTTTGAATAGTTCACCTGGAATACTGTCACCTCCACTAGCTTTGTTGTTGCTCAGACCTCCTAAGGCCCATTTGACTTCACATTCCAGGATGTCTGGCTCAAGGTCAGTGACCACCCCATCGTGGTTATCAGGGATGTTAAACTCTTTCTTGTATAGTTCTTCTGTTTAATCTTGCCCCCTCTTCTTAATCTCTTATGCCTCTGTTAGGTCCCTGCCACTTTAGTCCTTTATCATGCCCATCTTTGCATGACATGTTTCCTTCATATCTCCAATTTTCTTGAAGAGATATTTGGTCCTCCCTATTCTATTGTTTTCTTCTATTTCTTTGCACTGTTCATTTAAGATGGCATTCTTATCTCTTCTAGCCATTCTCTGGAATTCTGCATGCAATTGGGTGTATCTTTCTCTTTCTCCCTTGTCTTTCACTTCCCTTCTTTTCTCAGCTATTTGTAAAGCTTCCTCAGACAGCCATTTTGCTTCCTTGCATTTCTCATCTCATGAGGGGCTCATCTTCCGGCATCATATCTTTTTGCCTTTTTGGTATTGTCCATGGGGTTTTCATGGCAAAGATACTGGAGTGAGTTGCCATTTCCTTCTCCATATACCTGGTTCCAACCCCATGTAATTACTATATGCTTGGCAATCTTCTGATCCTAAGTTTGTATAACCATGTTTTCCAATGTCCATAGAACACCCCCTCACAATGATGTGAGTTTCCTAAAAAGAGTCTTTGTTTGTACTACCTGTTCCTTTGAAAATACTTTAAAAACTCCTACATGCTTAGTCTACCAGGCTTAGGCATGAGATGGACCACAAAGCTAGAAGCAATGCAAACAATTAAATAAAGTTGTTCATTAAGGCACTATTTAGTACCAAATGGAATCATATTTAGTTTGGGGTTTTACAGTGTGCAACAATACATGGCAAGATTTCAAGAGCCACCATTGTTGAAACAGGCCACTAAATGGCAGTTTATCTTAAATCAAATTTCTGAAACCTCCACCCCAAATTTACTCACAGCCAAATTCACTCACAACCAGGTCCAGGGACTAGGCATGGTGTTCTCCTGATGCCAAAGCAACTCCTGTCGCAGTACAGGCTATCAGATCTGCTACCCTTTCTTGGATGCACACCTTAATATGATGAGGATTTTGAAAGTGTCAGAAAAGCCATGAACAATACTGCCAAGAGGCCATATTCTCTCATCAGTCTGGTTTCCTAGCAGGGTCACTCAAGACTGACTGATCAAAGCTGAGACAACAGACTAAAATACATCCATCCTCTTCAGGAGTAATGGCTATATCAATGCAAAAGAATAGATTTCTCTAATGGCAACAGGTGCAGAGAAACTACTGAAGAATAGTGCCTGGGCAGCAGAGATAATTGAAAGCAAGACAGGCAGAGGATCTTTCACTGAAAATAGCAGTGGCACTCAAGCTCACTCCAGTTAGTACTGTGCAGAATGGTAACAGTCCTCTCTACAAATTTCTCCAAGTCGAATAAGGTAAAGCTGCCCTGGAAATTTGGCTTGAGTCAGTGAATGTCAATGAACTCGCTGAGGAGGTACAGGGAGTGGGACCTTCTGTAATCTATTGTAATAGCTCTGTCTATGATCTTCAGTTCCAATGAAGCATACTCAGAAGAAAGTAATGGGAGTCTCATGTTGCTGTTTATTCAAAACAAATTTACACTGGATCAACTGTATTGATGGAAGAGAACTTCCCTGCTGTCTCACAACAGCTCCTCCGAGCTGCCTGGAAATGCTATGCAGAGTCAAGAGAATTGCATGAATGGGGTAAGTGGTGGTGTGATGGGGAAAGGGATCCCAAAATTTAGGTGGCAGGACTTTCTACTCCCATGAGACAGATTCAGGATCCAATCCATTGTTTCTGAATGGGAGGGTGAAACACCCACAAGATGGTGTCATGCTTCATGTAGTTCATCGTGGGTGACAGCACAGGCAAGGTACAGTGTGGTCAAGATGGCCAAGTCACATCTGGAACTTTTCTTAGCTTTCAGGAGTTTAGGTGTTCAGCAATCCCAAAACTAGAGAACAAGCGAGCAACTAGAAAACTTTTAAAATCAAGCCAGGAGAGTCTCCCCCAAATTTCACCCCTTAGGTGCTACTTCAGGCTCTTAAAGTTCAGCAAACTTTTCCTGCAGGTCTTGGCTTCTCCTAGAAAATAAACGTCGGAGAAATGGGAAGCAAGATGAGGACTATTTCCCAAGTATCTTCCTGTTCACTAGAGCAGTCTGAAATCAGGATAGTAGAGTTGAAAGGGGCCATGAAGGCCATTGGGTCCAAGCCCCTGCTGTTGCAGGACACCAAGTTACACCATCCCACTCAGATGGCTGTCCAGTTTCTTTTTGAATTCTCTGGTGTGGGAGAGCCCACCACTTCTCTGGGCAGCTGGTTGTATTGCTCTGACAGTAAGGAAGCTTTTCCTGATGTCCAGCCTGAAACTGGGTTGCAACTTAAACTGATTATTCCATGAACTACACTCTGGTATCAGCAAGAAGAGATCCTGACCTTCCTCTATGAGGTACTGATAGATAAAACCACAGTAGTCCATTTCCAAGTATTCTTACTCTAAACCATTTGATGAAGCAATCCAAAATGCTAGTGCCAGAAGATGAGACTCCCATGTCAGAAGGCACTCAGCCAGCTACTGGGAAGAGCAGACAAGTGTGAATAGTGCTGTTGCTAATGATGAGACTAGATCAAAGCCAAAAGGACATCAGTAGCAGATGTGCACAGAGGTGAAAGGCAAGTCTAATGCTTCACAACACATACAATTGGAACATGGAACATCAGGAGTATGTATTAAGGCAAACTGGAAACCATAAAGCAGTAAATTGAATGTTTAAACATACAGTACTTGGAATGAGTGGACTGTAGAGGATTGGAATAGGATGTTTTCTGTCAGACAAACACCAAGTGTTTTACTTTGGAAATGACAAACTTGGAAGAAATGGAGTGGCTCTAATACTGAGGCAATATGCAGAACAAGAAGTAATAGGGTATAATGCAAAGTCTAGTCAAATATTATCAATCAGAATTTCTGGAAAACCTAAGAACATAACCATCTTTCAAGTCGATGCTCCAATGACAGATGCCAAAGAAGAGGAAACTGAAAACTTCTGTGCAAACATCCAAGAGGAAATTGAAAACACACCAAAGCAAGACATGTTGATAATCATAGGGACACAAATTAGTAAACCAAGCAGAATCCAATGTTATAGAAGAATTTGATTTAGGGGTCAGGAGAACTACTTATAGAAATCTGTGAACCCAGCAATCTGTTTATTGCAAATACAACTTCAGGCAACTTACAGTACACATGAACATCACCAGATGGCCAATAACAAAATTAGATTACATAAATCTGTTCTGAAAGCACTTGAAAGGAATAAAGCACCAAGAGTAGATACAATACTAATAAGACTATTCCAAGCTGCAGGGAATGAATCAGTCCAATCTTAACAAGAATATGCCAACTAATTTGGATTAACAAAACAATTGCCTACCAATTGCAAACATTCAGTATACATTTCTCCTGGAGATTGAAATGTATACTGGAAAGGAGATGCCAAGGAATGCAGCAACTGTAGGACCATTGTACTAATTTCCCATGCAAGCAAAATAATACTCAAGCTATTGCAACAAAGAATGTATTGTATATGAAACAAGAAATGCTTAATACTCAAGCTAGACTCTGAAAAGGAAACATAGAAACAGAAAAATAAATTGAGTCAGAAGGGGTCTCCCAGGCCAACTAGTCCAACACCTGACTCCAGTTGGTTCTGCTCATGACATGCCTACCATGTGCACATTTGGCCTATCCTTGAACACCTTCACTGATGGTGTGAGGGCTGGGCCATGGGCAGCAGCAAGGAGGGGCAGAATGCCAGGTCCGGGGCACAACTCAAGCTGCATCTGGAGCTCACTACAGGCCAGAGGCTGGGGCAAGTTGGTGGGTCCAGGTCAAAGGCACAGATGAAAGCAGTCTGAGTCTGGCACAGAGAAAGAGAGTCAAAGCACAGTTCCAAAGTCAGTTTACCAAAGAGATGTTGATGCAAAGGTTGCAGCAGGCTGGAGTGACACAGGGTCTACTCAGAGGAAAGACAGGAAGAGCAGGAAGGGTGCTGGCTGGAATGAGGCAGAAACAGACTTTGACAAGGCAGGAACTAACTGGAACAGGACTTGAACAAGGCAGGAATGAACAAGAGCAGGGCTTGAACATGGTGGGAATGAACAGGAGCAGGGCTTGAGCAAGGCATGAACAAACTGGAACAAGGCTCAGCAAAACAAGAGCCAGAGCACAAGAAATCACCAGGACACTCATGTTGTTGTGGCAAGGAGAAGAAGGGGAGCCTTTTATGCTGGTCTTCAGGGTCTGCATAATTGCTCCAAGGTGCCCCTTGCAAGTGCCCAAAAAGGTGCTTCTGGTTCTGCGAGTACTTGAAGAGTTATTCAGGCTCTGATCCTGACAGTTGGGGCTTCAACCACCTTCTGTGGAAGCCCAATCCATACCCTTGGGGTCCTAACTGTCAGGAAGTATTTCTTGGCATCCAAATTGAGCCTTGGTTCCCTGACATTTGCTCCACTGGAACACATCCTGACCTCCTCCTCAGGGGAAAACAGGTCTCAACCCACATCCATGTGACACCCCCCCTCATGTACCTATCTTCTCCAGGCTGAAAAGAGCCAGTTCCCTCGGTCTCACTTCATGCAGCTTCCCCTGCAGTCTTTGTGGCCATACACTGCACTGATTCCAACTTGGCTATGTCTTTCCTGCATTGTGGAGTCCAGAACTGAACACAGTACTCCAGTTGCCAGCACGCCAGAGTCATATAAAGTGGCAGTAATACCTCTGTCAATCTAGAAGCCATGTTTCTGGCTATGCATCCAAAGGTGGCATTCACACTCTTGACTTGGCCAGGGGGACAATATACAGCCTTGCTATCCTCCTTTTCCAATTTTAAACCAATCAGTAGTTCCATAGAAACATAGAAACAGAGCGAGTCAGAAGGGGCCTCCCAGGCCATTTAGTTGGACCCCCGGCTCCAGCCGGCTCCGCTCACAACATACCCACCATGTGCATGTCCAGCCTATCTTGGAACACTCTCACTGATGGGGCCTCAATCACCTCCTATGGAAGCCCATTCCACACCCTTGCAATCCTAACTGTCAGGAAGTGCTTCCTGGCATCCAAATGGAACCTTGGTTCCCTGAGCTTTGCTCCATTGGAGTGCATCCTACCTTCCTCTGCAGGGGAGAACAAGTGTCTACCCATCTCCATGTGACATCTCCTCACATACCTGTATGTTGCCAGCATATCCCCTCTGAGTCTCCTCTTCCCCAGGCTGAAGAGACCCAGTTCCCTCAGTCTCGCCTCATATGGCATCCCCTGCAAACCGGCTACCAACCTTGTGGTCCTATGCTGCACTGACTCCAACCTGGCTATATCCTTCCTGTAATGAGGGGCCCAAAACTGAGCACAATACTCCAGTTGCAGGCGCACCAGAGTCGTATAGAGTGGTAGTAATACCTCTCTCGATCTAGAAGCCACACTTCTGGTTATGCAACTAAGGGTGGCGTTCACCCTCTTGACCACTGCATCACACTGCTGACTCATGTTTAGCCTGAGTCAACCAGCACCCTGAGATCCCTTTCACAAGTGCTGCTCTCCAGCCACTTGTCCCTTAACCTGTACTTTTGACACATATTCCTATGGCCCAAGTGCAAGACCTTGCACTTATCCACATTGAATGCCATCCTGTTGTCTCCTGCCCACTTCCATAGTCTGTCCAGATCCTTTTGGACCTGGAGTACCTGCTCCTCAGTTGTGGCCACTGCTCCAGTTTTAGTATCACCTGCGAATTTGATCAGCAGAATGTTCACCCCTTCTTCCATGTCATTGATGAAAAGATTAAACAGGATCAGCCCCAGGACAGAGCCCTGGAGGACCCCGTTTGTCACTGGCTGCCATCCCAATGATTCCCCACTAATGGTTATCCTTGGCTTTGGGTCAGCCAACCATGCCCTAATCCATTGGACAGTACTTCGGTGTATCCCAGAACTCCCCAGTTTCTCCACCAGGATATCATGGGGCACTTTGTCAAAGGCCTTGCTGAAATCCAGGTAAACCACATCCACTGCATCCCCTCCATCCAGCCATCTCGAAACCTTGTCGTAGATTTCCACAAGGTTTGTCTGGCACAATGCTTTTCTAGCTGGATACATTTCTCTCACAAGTGAGAGCTAGAAGTGGGAGTGAGCAGTGAAATTGACTGAGTGGGGCTCTCCCCATCACCACCCAGGTGATTCCCCACATGCACACCTATGCACATGAGGGGCCTCCCTCAAGTGTGCTCAGAGAGGAGTCAGCTAAATGATGCAGCTCCTTTCCCCAAGGAGGAGAACTTGATTGCCAGGCATATCAAAGAAAAAAAAATGCAAACTGTGATAACTATGAAAAGTTGCTTTTCCTGACATGCAAATCCAGCCACTGCCGAATCATCTGTGGCTGGGGGAAATGTGCAGGGGCTACAGGAAGGGGTGTGGCTATCTGGCAGACCATCAGGGTTGGGTTCTGTGTGAGTCCATGGGAGCGCCAGAATTTGTCCTGGGGCCTAACATTCCCCACATGTGCTGTTTCAGAGTGGATGCAAGAATAAGATATACTTCAGGGACCCTGTCTAGTTATTACCCATCATGACAGAGAAAGAAAATTCCTACAAATACTTTTGATTTGTATTCCTATGTCATTTGCTAGTTTTAGAAGTTGTTTTCCTTTTCGCTTTCAATGTCAAGTAAAATCTGATTTCCTTAAATACATGAATAGTCTTTTGTGCCTAGAGTAATTTTCACATAGTCTGCCTGAGTAACAGCAAAACATGCAGTTTTAGTTTTGCACAGAGTGTGAAAAATGGTGGCTTTTTGCAGCATTGGTAGCAATTCCACCTGGGAAATCATACTGACAACTATGGCCTGCTGACAGAATGACCCTGGCATAAATTCAGTTCAGAATTTATTCAGACTTTACACAGAATTCTTCTTATGGTATGCAAGGTAAGGAAAAAAAAGTGTTACTTAAGGAGTTTGTTTTAGACACTATCTTTATAGCCTGGGGCGGAGAGTGGGACTTTACTGCATATTTCTGTGAACATAAAAGTGTAAAGAGAGATAATGACTTTGTTTCACACTTAAATAAACAGAAAGTATACATTTATTTTGCCTAAAACCCCCCACCCTTCAATTTGTGCATTCTTCCTGTGGCAGAAATGTAACAAGCAGCAATATTGTTAGCTCCTTTTTTATTTTTTATTTTGGCAAATATCCATCTTGCTAATGTTCTAAGGTCAGAGTACCACACATGAGCTGCAAGAGGTGAGCCATTTTGCCGCAGTAATAATGACATACATTTTTCCTTGCATAGATGAGATGGGATTTGTTTTCGTGCTATCACTCCATCCCTCTGCTATTCCAATTCTTTTACATTCTACATATCCAAACAAAACAGAATGCCCTCTTTCATATGCAGTTAAGAAAGCGTACAGCATTAATTTTTCTGCCTTCTTGCCCCCCTGTTTTAAGCATGGAGGGAGCAATCCTATGGCCCAGACAGCATCTGAGGCATCATGGGATTTTTCAGATTCCTAGTGCTGAAGTTGGAGATAGCACTTGAGCTCATTGCTGGGAATCAGAGCTCCAACTACTTTCCCCATCACAGCTGGCACTGAAAAACTGTACTTTCCAAGAGACAAGAGGGAAAGGGAGACATTTTAGTGGGTCAGGAAGGGGAGGAGACTGGAAAGACCTTGGGAAGAGATGATACTTTCAATAGATGGGCAAAAATGGAAAGACAGGAACTTGAAGGTCTCCTCCACTGTTCTGAGTCTATATAGAATGCTCATAAGCCTTCAAATTTGGGATCTTCCTATTTATATGCATACCTTGGGGCCCTTTCACACATTCCATTTCTTTGGTGTACATTTGTGAGGTTAGCATTGTTTTGTATTAACTATTTGTGTTTTGTTTTATGCTTTTAACTGTTCTATATATAGATGTGGATATAGAATATTAATGATTAAACAGACTGAATGCAAAATAACACATTCCAAACATACATATCATAGAGGCAGATCAAAGTATTGCTGACCTCAATATTTTCAAAGAGAAAGAGAGATTGTTCCCTCAGAACAGAAACCCAGACTGGTTAGAGACTGGAACATGCTAGCTGCATCTGCAGGGTTCATACTACCCTCTCATGGCCCAGGAGGAAAAGAAAAGTGACTCCCAGGCAATAGCCCAGACTGGAGTTTGTCTAAGGGCTGCTCCCTCCAATCCATCTGCTGAGCTGCACCTCAAAATGACAAAGAGTACCTCCTCCTAGCCTCATCAGGAAATCGGGCAAGACATGTAGAGCTTTGGATTTCCATGTTAGTGTATCATCTGGCTGGTAGAGCAGAGCTCTTCCCACTCAACTTGCTGCAACCCAGGTTGTCTTGGCAGCCATCTAAGGCTACATTTGCCTTGGCTGAATGTCACTGCTCAGGTGGAGGAGGCTTATTCCATGGCAGTGCTGCCAGGAACAACAGCATCTGCCCATCCTCCCTCTTTGCAGCCTACTTCCTTGAAGGACCTGAGCTAGAGTGGCCACTTATTCATTGTCAAAAAAGAGGTAACACATCCTCAAACAAGAGGAAAATGAGGCAGAGAGACGGGGCAACATATGTCCATGCTAATGTAAAGATGCAGAGGTAGCAATACTTACCATAATTTAAATGCAAATGCAGAAATGTTCCTCACTAGAGTGTGGAAGACTCTGACCAGGAGACCAGGGTGCCTTCCAGACCAGTCTGCAAGGTGCTGAGTATAGATGGACAACTGTTCTTATGGCCCATTGGAACTGGACAGGACACCATTTATAGAATCAGAATAGAATTGGAAGGGGCCTTTTGGATCTTGGCAGAGCAGAAGAGGCGGGGAGAGTGTGCAGAGAGAGGCTAGGAAACTGGTGAAGGCAAGGTAGGAGCCGGGCAGAAGATGGGTGGGGGCAGGAGCAGGGGAGTAGAAGGGAGGCAGGACCTTTTTATTAACCCAACATTTTAAAGCTTAAATAATTTTAATCTGGTTTTATTACTATTAATATCCTCAGTCACATTTTATCTTGTTATTACAGTTGTAGATTGTTTATATTTATTGTTTATTTATAGTATATTGTAAACCATCCTGAGACAATTGGTTTGTATAGCATGGGGTAAAAATGTTCTAAATAAATAAATAAATAAATAAAGAGGCCAGAGAGCCCCAAAGGAAGCAGAAGGACAGGGTCAGTGGTCTCTGAGGCTTAGAAAGTCCCTTGTCTGCAACCCTTAGCTGTGGCCAGGGCTGCCCAGGGACTTTCTTCCTCTAGGCCAGGGGTCGGCAACCCGCAGCTCTGTGGTTCTTGAATCCCTCTGCTGTGGCTCCATCACTCAAAACGCATGCCGGCACTGCCGCCGATCTGCAACCAAAGCTCCACTTAGGAACGCTGCGCTGGCTGGTTAAGTAAATTGCTACATTCCTCTGCTATTGTACAGGAAAAGAGTGGAACAAGCTTCCTGCAGGCTCTCATGTTACATAAAATGCTGCTGAAAAGATTCTCTTTGTCCAAATGTAATCTCCTTCATCTGAATGTTAAAAGCTGCACTTGGGACCTGTCACAGTTCACATCACTTGACTGTTTATCTGCTAATCAGTCACTAAACACACCTATATCTGGGACCCATGCCGGCACAGCCACCGATCTGCGACCCGCACCAATTTACTGAGCATTTTCCCCTGGTAGGCCAACCATGGATAAATCAAAGAAAAGTTTCTGAAGTAAACCGAACATTTAATGGTATGTGGGTAGATTCATTTGCTTTTAATGCTGATGAACTTATGGGGTTTGCAGTTTAATGCATGCAGCCCTTTAGCACTGACTTTGACTCTGCAGGAAGCTGTTCTCCTATTCAAAATATATGAAAGCAATCCAACTAGTTTATAATGTAAGATTAAAAATAACAATTTTTAGTGACTGAACAAGAGCTGCAGCTAAATCATAATGAAGATATAGATCTACTTCCTTGTTTTAAGAAGATTCTTATACAAATTCCAGCAACATTATCACATTGGGAGAGGGATGCTTGTTCAATATTTCACCAGACTATTATTTATACTTGTTGTTTTGCAGAAACTCTACTTACTGTATGAAAGTATCAATTAGTCCTTTTTTAATTCAGGTTGACAGCTGACTACACCCTCCAGTACACGTGATAAAAGGATGAGGGCACACAGAAGCAGAGGGCATTTTTGGTTTGCTGCAGGTGGATAATTTTAGTTCAGCTTTTTTTTTTTTCATAAATATGAGGAGGACTCAAATAGACATTGAGTACTTTATTTGAAAGTAACCTTCAACCCAGCATCTTTTTTTCAGAGTTCAAAATGTTTTTGTTGTATACAGAATAAAACTTTGTTTCATAAATGTAACACACTATAGTTTTTTTTAATACATAGCATAAAGGTAAAAAATGATATATGCAGTATTATCTTCATCTTAGATGTCAAAAGGGTTTCATGGCTCCCGGTGTTTTCTTTTCTGTGGGAAATGGGTCTTTGAGTGTTAAAGGTTGCTGACCCCTGCCCTAGACCATTGCTTTGTTTTTGTTTATAATTGCTTGTAATTGTTACCCTTTCTAGGAGAACTAGGTGAGTAAAGTCAGGGAAGGGTAGTGTAGGAGAGCCAAGGTCAGGGACAGACAAGTCAGGGGGAAAAGGTAGGGCCTGCATGGGGTGCCCTATGTCAGGCCAGGAAAAGGCCATGGTGGGAATCATGGGTGTTGCAGTCCACTGCAACACCTGTGACATGTTTGTCCTTCTCATTCAAGAGAGGCAGAGATACACTTGCCCCAGTTGCAAGCTGGTGTTCCTCCTAGAGAAGGAGGTGAGGAGCCTGAGGGCCAAAAGAGGGGGGGGGGGGCAAGGGAGAAACAGTCAGGGAGACATGGAGGCATGTAATAAGCAGGAAGAGTTCGAGGATCTCCTGGGAATATGAGGATATGACCTGGTGGGAATCACAGAAACTTGGTGGGATGAAAAGCATGATTGGCATGTAAACATAGAGGTATATGTCCTATTTAGAAAGGACAGGAAGGGAAAGGGGAGGAGGCGTAGTTTTATATGCCAGGGAAGGGATAGGATGCAGTGAGATAGAATGCAACACAGATGGGGATTCGGTAGAGGCAGTCTGGGTGAAACTTTGGGGTTTCAACAGAGTGAGGGACCTGATAGTGAGGGTATGTTATTGCTCTCCAAGTCAGCTTGAGACCCCTGGATGATTCCCTGACAGACCAGGTTTGAAGGATATTTCAGGGGAGGGACACAGTAATTATGGGAGATTTCTATTTCCCAAATGTTAGTTGGGAGACCCACTCGGTGGCAAAAGTCAGGTCATGCCACTTCCTAGATGCTATGGAGGGAATGTTTTTCGTGCAGATGGTCTGGGAGATGAATAGGGAGGAAATATCCTTGACTTGGTCTTGACCAACAGGGAGAAGCTGATAGATGTGGTGCAGATTATTTATTTAAAACATTTGTATGCCACCCAGTTGTGTCACAGCACCTCTGGGTGACTTCACGAACACGTATAGATGGTATTTGTCACCAAGTCAATTAGCTAAGATGTTTCCAAATATGTCAAATAGATGTTGGAAATGTAAACATGAAGTAGGTACATTTTATCATATGTGGTGGACTTGTGATAATGCAAAAAAGTACTGGATTAAAATACATAGATGGATGGAGGAAATATTACAAAAACCCTTTGTCTTTAAACCCGAAGTTTTCTTGTTAGGAATCATACCGGAAGACATTAACAGACAGGAAATGTATCTGATACTGCATCTAATCACAGCGGCGAGGATTGCATTTGCTCAATATTGGAAAAGTGAGGAGCTGCCCACCGATGGATTGATTGTAAGAAAGATCTTGGACTGTGCAGAAATGGATAGATTGACTTTATCGTTGAAGGAGAAAGAGGATACTGATTTCTATCAAACTTGCGACTTTTTCTATAATTGGCTGGAGAAAAGGGACCTGGCATAAATTTAGAGATGTTTTTTAAACTATTATAAATTGATTTGAAATTTGAATTTTGAATTTTAAAAAATATGTAGTGGGAGGTTGACCCAGTAAATCCAATGTTTGCATGTTTGATGTTTTTTAGTGTTAGTTTAAAATGTTAATAAAATATATAAAAAAACAAACATGAGATAAAAACCACAATAAAAACATAAAAAACCAATAATACATTAAAACAATAAAATACAGCAAAACATACAAAACAAAGGTCTATGCCAATTAGTTATTAAAATGTTTTGTTTTGTTTTTTAAAGGAAGGTCTTTGCCTGGCACTGAAAAGAAAGTAAGGAAGGTGCCAGGCAAATCTCCTTGGAGAGAGCATTCCAAATATGGGGAGCAGCTGAAGAAAAGGTCCTCCTCCTAGTGGTCATCCCTCTCACCTCCTTAAGGGATGGCTCACACAGGAGGGCCTCCTGCGTAGATCTCAAAGGCCGGCTAGGCACATGCAGGTGCAGGTACTCCCTAAGATAACCAGAGCCTAAGCAGTTTAGGGATTTATATGTCAGTACAAGCACCTTGCATTGGTCCTGGGCCACAATTGGTAACCAATGAAAAGCTTTCAGTATAGATATTATTTGAGCCACTCTAGGGGTTCCTGTCACCAATGAAGCACTTATCCACATTGAACACCATCCTGTTGTCCCCTGCCCACTTCCATAGTCTGTCCAGATCCTTTTGGATCTGGAGTACCTGATCCTCAGTTGTGGCCACTGCTCCTGTTTTAGTGTCATCTGCAAATTTGCTCAGCAGACTGGTCACCCCTTCTTCCATGACGTTGATGAAAAGATTGAACAGGATCGGTCCCAGGACAGAGCCCTGGGGGACCCTGCTTGTCACTGGCTGCCATCCCAATGATTCCCCGCTAATGGTTACCCTCTGCTTTTGGTCAGTCAATCATGCCCTAATCCACCGGACAGTGCTTTGGTCTATCCCAATACTCCGCAGTTTCTCAACCAGGGTATCATGGGGCACTTTGTCAAAGGCCTTGCTGAAATCCAGGTAAACCGCATTCACCACATCCCCTCCATCTAGCCACCTCAAAACCTTGTCATAGAATTCCACAAGGTTTGGCTGGTAGGACATGTTTTTGCAGAAGCCATGCTACCAACCTCCCTTCCCTATCTAGGGTTTCTAGAGCTTTTACTATTATCTTAGAATCATAGAAACATAGAAGAATTGGAAGGGGCCATGAAGGCCATCGAGTCCAACCCTCTACTGTTGCAGGACACCATGTTACACTGTCCCACTCAGATGGCTGTCCAGTTTCATCTTGAATGTCTCTAGTGTGAGAGAGCCCACCATTCTTTAGGCAGTTGGTTACAATGTTGTAATGCTCTGGCAGTGAGGAAGCTTTTCCTGATGTCCAGCCTGAATCTGGGTTGCTGCAACTTGAATTGATTATTCCGTGTCCTACTTTCTGTCATTAGCAAGAAGAGATCTTGACCTTCCTCTTTGTGACAGCCTTTCAGGTATCTATCAAGGGATATCATGTCCCTCCTCAGTCTTCTCTTCTCAAGGCTGAACATGCCCAGTTCCATCAGTCTTTCTTCACAGGGCAGTGTATCCAAACACAGGATTAATTTTGTCGCCCTCCACTGGACCCTTTCTAATTTACCTGCATCTTTCTTAAGAACCTTTCCATTGTCTTTCCTTCAATGGACATAAGGCTAACTGGACTGTAATTCCCCACATCCCCTGTACTACCCTTTTTGAAAATTGGGACCACTGATGCCACCCTCCAGTCCTTTGGAACCTCACCCATTCTCCATGAGGTCTCAAAAACGGAGGCCAGTGGGCTCGAGAGGATCCCTACCAACTCCTGAAGTATTCTTGGGAGTTACTCATCAGGACACCTTTGTCACCTCCAGAGCCCTGAGGAGCATCTCAACTTCTAGGGGGTGACTCTAATCTGTGCCCCTAAGTCCCCAGCCTCCTCTAATCTCCTATGCAGATCTCCCCCGTCCTGCTTTGGGGAGAACACAGAGACAAAATAGTCATTTAGCATCTGTGCCTGTTCCCTCGTATCAGTCACTGGATTTCCTTCCTCCTTATTAAGCGGTCCCACTGCCTGTCTCCCCTCCCTCTTGCCATAGAGGGGAGTAAGTGAGATGCCATGGCACTTTGCTTATCATTGTTCTGAATTGGTCAAAGTTGGCTTTCTTGAAGTCCAGTTCGCATGGTTGGTATTTTTTCCACCAGGCCATCCCTCTTAGTATTAAATCAAGGATAGATGATTCCTTTCTCTACCCTTTGCTGGAGGAAATTGTCGACAATACATGTCAGGAAACTCTTGGAGGACCATTTTTGGCAGAATTTGTCCCCCAGAATTTATCAGGGAAATTGAAGTCCCCCATGATGACTACATCATCATTCTTGGAAATACAGTCATGTGAGTCATCTCACCAAGTTTCAGTTATTCCGATAAGATCATAATTGCCCTCATATACTCTGAGCTCATTTGTGTTATTTGTTTTCCATACTCTGGACATTGGTGTAGAGACATCAAAGTTATATCTCTGTTTTGCATCTGGCTGTTTCTGTCTCCTCTACTACTACAACCCCTTCTCTGCCACTGCCAAAGTCCTGTTTACTCTCCCTGGTCACTCATTCCCTGGGAGCTTGGCTGCCTGTATCCCAGAGGCCCTAGACCAGCTGGGGCAGGTTGCTCTGCTCTGTTTTGCTTTGAGTCAGGAACAAGAATGAATCACCCCACCCACACAATTGCTGATAGCTGATCAGGCCACTCCCCTTCAGTTAATCAGCTGATATGGAATTTCCCTTCAATTGTCTCTTAAAAAACAAAAGGACTTTAAGATAGGCTAGTGCAGGTTGACTCAGCTTTGCCTTTGCCTCCTCTTCCACTGCAACTCCTCTGCCAAGATCCTGTTTGCTTCCCCTGTTCACTTTCTCTGGTTGCTCACTCCATGGAAGCTTTTCTGCTTGGATCCCACAGACCAGCTGGGGCAGCTTGCTCTGATCTGCTCTTCTAGGAGTGGGGAACCAGAAATAGAGAATGCTTTCAAATAGAGGAGACTTTCAAATAGGGGGTGGTTCTCTGCCAGCCCTTCAAACAAAGCCTGTGCTCTATAAAAGAGGGCACCTGTCTATCTTATGGTACATTCCATCTCCTTAGGCCAGTAAGGGCTGTTACCAGGAGAATATAGTACAGGAGATTTAACCTGGTAATTGGTGATTATAGTTCATGCAGTGATGGCAAGAATAACAATAATCAGCAATTAATTGCTTGCTTGCCTCCTTCCTCACCTCTTATTGTTTTAATTATTTGCAAACTTGTCCAAAGTCAGGGTAATTTGTATTTTAAGGACCACCACTGATAACTGATTGTTAAAAACAACAGATGATAAAGCAACTGTGGGAAGCTATAGATCCCTAGAGCTGCAGAGCATTGCCAGCCATCTGTCAGAGAATTTTGAAGGCAGCATCACATCCATTTGCTACCTACTGTCTCAGATTAGAGGTTCTCCTGACATTTTCCACAGGCCATGTGATGATTGGGGGATACTCAACAAGAAGTATTTCTTAACAAAATAAAAAATCAGTTTCAGGGATTATGTTCTTAGGCTATGTAAAAATGATAAAGTTACAAATGCACCTGTAAAAGTGAAACATATTCAGTGGCCCTTTTCTTCAGAAGAGCAGCTTTACTAGAGTGAAAACAAAATGTAGCAGCAGGAGGTATTTAATAGTTTGCCTGTTCACTCCAACCCTGATTTTAATTGCTTCCAGGCCATGTTGTTTACTGACCCTTGGGAGGCCAAACTCATTTTTCTCCTTGTATGAAACTCTCCATTTAGTTAAATGGAGGGAAGGAGGGACTTCACACCCATGGACCAAAACTGGCCTATCTGGCAACCAAATCTGGCACTCTGGTGTTTCTCATACTCTTCCTCAGCCCACTTTCCCCAACAGTTAATAATTTGTGAAGTTTTCACTTTTGCTCATTTTTTCTGAGTTCTAAAAGGTGAAAATGTGTCTCCTTAGGCTTGTTTATTGGCACTATGAGTTTTAAACTAAAATACACTAATATTTTAGGCCCTACCCTTTTGGCCTCAAATCTTGTCCACCATCAGAATGTGAGCCCAAGACCTTCTCTGAAAATGGATCTAGCTCTTAGGTTAAAAAAAAGATCAGTACCCCTGATCTAAAGCAAGTCCACATCTGTGCAACTCTCACCTTAAGAACTCTGTAGCAGAACTCTTCTAATGAGGCTTGAAATTGTGGCCTCAGAGTAAGAATACAACAAGCAGCCTTTCAGGTGTCCTGGTTGTTTCCTTTCCTGGCAGGTCAGCCTGGCAAGATGCTGGCTGCCTCTAGTTTTCTGTGAGAGGCAGGGGAAGGCCAGGAAGCTTTACTCCAGCCTCAGTTGTAAACTGAAGTGCTCATTCATCAATTTTCTCTCTTTAATTTGTGTTTTGACCTTGCAAATTAGCAATGTTAATTAGTTTCAAGAACTGGAAAATATAGCTGAAAAGCCACAAAGTCTGTCAACTCTACTTGTTGAAAATGAAGCTATTCAAAAAGGAAATGTGAACAAGAAGGGAATCAGTGTGGTGTAGTGGTTAATAGTCTGGGATTCAGTTGATCTAGATTCTAGCCCTTACTCAGCCATGGAGCCAACTGGGTGACTTGGGCCAATCAAAGACTCTCAAGCCCAACCTACCTCACAGGATTGCTGTTGCAGGGACTGGATTGCAAGTAGGAGGAGAAGATGTAACCAGCTTTGAGTTCTTTAAAAAAAAGACAGGATATAAAACTAATTAATTAATAAGAATATTTGGCATTTAGAGTGCCCAGAGTACTTCAGGTTCAGGACTCCGATATCTTTACAGCAGCCCAATAAGGCAGACTAGGAGGCTATCATTATTTTCATCCACATATTGTGGGAATGAGTGAGGATAAGACAATCTTGCCTCATCTCGAGCTCTCCAGTATCCAATCATGCAATCCTCTGTTTGCAATCACATGAAAACAGCCATAAAATGGTTTATCATCAAGAATTAGGCTTGCATGGTGTGGTGAAAGTAGAGAGGGAGACATTTTTCTCTGTTCCCATAACACTGGAAACTAGGGTCATCCCATGAAGCTGATTGATGGGAGCTTTAGGGCAATTAAAAGGAAGTCCTTTTTCATGCAACATATAGTTGGACTATGGAACTTGCTGCCATGGGAAATGGTGATGGACACCAACTTGGGTGGCTTTAAAAGGGGATTGGTCAGATTCATGAGGTTATCCCCTTTTATCAGGGGCTACTAGCCTTGCTGGCTATGTGCTATTTCCTTTAACAGAGGCAGCTGTTGTGAGGCTGAGGCGCTCCTTCCCAATGAAGTCAACAAATCAAACAGTTGAAACTAAAGTCCTCTATTCTATGAAGCATTGCAGATACATTAACAGGAAATGACAATGATGATGATAATGGCGAAGCTGTCCTCTCCGTCTGAGAGGGATCAGATTATGAAATGATTTTAACTCATCTGGGCTGCCCCTCCTTGGGCAGATCTGACAAATTTCTCTCCCTCCTCCTTTCTAACTCCCTCGACTCAATTTGCTCTAGTTTGTGCATGCATCTGCAAGAGCACGCATCTTCCAACCCTCTCTGTTCTGGGACAATGCCAATTGTTGCATTCTCATGGCCGTTATCTTCAGGCTGCCCAACCATTTCTCTGGCAACCACCTGTCTGCCCTCCAACCACATCTCACTATCAGCTTCTGCTTGAATCCTGCTCTCTCCTGCATCTTCTTCTCTCTGAAACACTTCGTCAGGGAGTGGGAGGGGGGCATTTGTACAACTGGCACCAGAGACACATCTTCCTGCACCAAATCCTGGTTCTCACACAAAGCTTCCTTCTCCCCTGTGTGTGCCAAAGACTCCTCTGAGTCAGTGCCCATGACACTACTTCCCCCCCATGAATCCCCTGCCCCTGCCAGGTTTATGAGGAAAGTGAGAGTGAAACCATCACAAGAGAGCTGGTTCATGTATTAAAGTTGTCAGGTTCTCAACTGTGATCCTCGGGGGGGGGGTGAGGGAGGGTAACCTTTCCATTGTATGAGGTATTGCAAATGAGGGGTGCAGGGGATAGGAGGGCATGATGGAAAACAGGGTGTACCTTCATGGAGGTTGGTGATGCCAACCAAAAGGCGACAGGATTGATTTGAGCTACTATTCGGAAGGGCCCTGCCCACTTATATGTCAAATTGCAGGAAGGCACTGAAGTGGGAAGGAACTCAGTCGACAACCAAACCCAGTCCCCCATGCGAAGTGGTGGGTCAGGCTGATGGTGCCTGTCAGCCACCTCCTTGTAGGCAGCCTTGGCCCATTCCAATTGCTCCTTGAGTAAGACCTGCACTGAGAGTAAGTCATGCAGAAAGTCTCCAGCCACGGGTACTGAGGCAGAAGGGAGTTCAGTGGGAAAAGTACGGGGGTGATAGCCGAAGTTTGCAAAGAAAGGAGTCTGTCGGGTGGAGGCATGCATGGAATTGTTGTAAGCAAATTCCACCAGGGGGAGGAACGAGGAGCAGTCATCCTGTTGGTAATTCACATAGCAATGGAGGTATTGCTCTAGCATTGTGTTAAGCCTCTCCATTTGACCATCGGTTTGGGGTTGATGCGCTGAGGACAAGCACAAATCTACTTTGAGTAGGGAGAGGAGTTCTCTCCAGAAATGGGAGGTAAACTGGGCCCCTCTATCTGAAATTAATGCAAGGGGCCACCCGTGCTGTTTATAAATATGGGCCACAAATAGAGAGGCAGTGGTCTTGGCTGAGGGGAGGCCTGTACAAGGAATAAAATGAGCCATCTTGGTGAACAAGTCTGTAACCACCAAAATGGTAGTAAAACCCCTGGACAGAGGCAAATTGGTGATGAAATCTAAGGATACAGTGTGCCAAGAACCAAGGGGAGTCATCAGGGCTTGTAGCAACCCAGTTGGCTTGCCAGGTTGACGTTTGGCCCGCTGACAGGTGTGACAGGACAGGACATAAGATTTGACATGGTTACTTATGTGGGGCCACCAAAATTCCCTGGTAACAGCATGTAAAGTCTTATAAATACCAAAATGACCAGCAGAGGGAGAGTCATGACACTGCTGCAAGACAAGTTCCCAAAGCAGGAGGAGTACATACACAGTGTGATTATAAAACAACAAGCTGTTCTCAAAATAAAATACTGAAGACAAGATGCCTGCATCTCATTCCCCCTACTTGGCCTGGCTGAAGGAGTCAGTCTGCTGCATCCGATGGAGGTCATCGTGCCAAGAGGTTGAGGTGGTGACTGTTGTGAGCACTTCCGGGCGTAAGATTAGAGCAGGCTTGGGGCATGCTTCACTACTTTCAAAGTACTGTGGTTTCCTGGACAATGCATCTGCCAGGAGATTCTTGAAGGGTGGAATGTATTCTATGTGAAAACGAAAATGCACAAACAATAATGCCCATCACACCTGTCTCTGGTTGAGAATTTTGGCTGAAGTAAAGTGGACCAAGTTCTTGTGGTCAGTTTGGATAAGTACTGGGTGTTTTGCCCCTTCCAGCAAATGCCTCCACTCTTCTAGGGCTGCTTTCACTGCCAACAGTTCCTTTTCCCAGATGGTGTAGTTTTGTTCAGAGGAGGTGAGCTTACATGAGTAAAAAGCCACAGTCCTGAGATCTCCGTGCCCCCCCCCCCCGTTGCAAAAGAACTGCCCCTAGAGCTTTGTCTGAGGCATCTGTTTGCAACACAAAAGGAGCAGAGGTATCAGGGTGGACCAGTTGGTTCTCAGAGGTGAACTGCCATATTAAGGCTGTAAAAGCCTCCTCTGCCTCAGAGGGCCAGGAAAGTCGACTCTTTTTTTCTTTCAGGAGGTCAGTTAAAGGGGCAGTCAGGCGAGAATAATGCAGGATAAATCTGCGATAAAAATTTGCAAAGCCTAAGAATTTTTGTAGCTCCCTCCTTGTGCGAGGTGGTTGCCAGGAGATCATGGCTTGCTTATCAGGGTCCATCAGTAAACCTTCCTGGGAAATTCAATATCCCAGGTACATTAAAGAAGTGGTGTGAAATTCACATCTTTCTAGCTTAGCTGAGAAGCGATTCTTCCCCATGCATTGCAGCACAGTCCTCACATGTCGCACGTGGGTCTCAGGGTCTCGGGAGAAAATCAACAAATCATCCAAGTATGTGTTCAAAAAGTCGTCCAAAGTATCATGGAAAATTTCATTTATCAGCCGTATGAACTCTGCGCCTGCGCCCGCGAGCCCAAAAGCAACCACAGAGAATTTGTACATGCCAAAGCAAGTGGAGAATGTGGTCAGGTGTTCAAACCCAGCCGGATCCTGAGGAGATTGTAAGCATTTCTGAGATCTAACTTGGTAAAAATGGCCACCTGCCTCAAGCACTATAATATCTCAGAGATCAAAGGCATGGAATGCATATTGGTTATGGCAATTGAATTTAAATGGTGGCAATCAATACAAACTCTAGGACTATTTGAATTTCTTTGAGGAACAATTAGAGGCGTGGCTGACGTGAATCCTTTTTTTGAATTGGTAGAGATAAACTTTTTTAGTATTTGCAGCTTGCCAATGGGGAGAGCAGCCCCCAGCTGTATGTGGATTTCCATGTCACAAGCACAGTGGGGTGGCAGTTTTTTTGGTCTCTTGGAGATCAAAGACATCCCAAAAGTCCCAGTACTGAGGCGGCAAAGAGGCTGGGGAAACTGGGGAGTTGCCAGGGGAAGCCTCTTTTGGAGTGTTAATACAATGAAGGGTGCAGTACTCAGAATTAAACACAACCTGCCCCGAGTCCCACACTATCTGGGGCTCATGTTTGATTAACCAGTCCATACCCAGCACCAGGGGATATTGCAAGTCTTTTACTAACAAAAACGCAGCTTGTTTCCGATGCTTACCAATTTGCAGCATCAGTGGCGATGACTGGTGTGAAGACACCCCCCCCCCCCCAGTAATGTCTGCCTCTGCATTGAATCCACTTGGAGCAGAGACAATAATAGCGAAGTTGGGAAGGAATGTCTTATGGCAAGGCCTGTAAAGTAATGTCAATCAACAAGTGTTGAGCTGAAGTAGATCCTTGGGGCGGGGGGGGGGGACCTCTGGTTGTTTGGCACAGGTCCCAGCATTGCGGTGCTTAATGACGCTGGAACTGGAAGTTTCCCACCGGCTTGTTCCACAAGCAAGAGCGAGCCAGGTGTCACTTTTGTCCACAAGTGAAACACAGTCCAGTGGCTTGGCGATGATCCATTTCACTTCTTGGAATGCGTGATTTGGAGACTCCTAGCTGCATTGGCTCTGGCTGATCCTGGTGCCTTGGCAACATAGTAGTCAGGGGAAATTATTCAGGGCTTTAGCCACCACCCATGGGAAGAATCTTTCCCCATATGGCAGTGGGCCAGAACGGCCATCAATCTGAATGGCCACAAGCATTAACTTTTCCAAGCTTTCTGAGGGGGGGAGGACCAGGCCAGCACATCTAAGATCTCTCCCTGAAGCCCCTCCCAATATTGTACCATCAGAGCCTCCTCATTCCATTTGAGATCATTCATCAGAAGTTGAAATTGGGTTGTGTAGTCAGCAACCCAAACCCATCCCCTGCCGCAAGTGCTTGACTTCGTGTACTACCATTTCCTGTCGTATTCCCATGCCCAGAAAAAGTCCCAAGAGGGTTAGGAAAGTTGCTGCATCTTTGAGGACAGGGTCTTGAGCTATCAACCTTGCAATCACCCACTGTGCAGCCACTCCCAAAATCTGGTTGATTATGAAGCCCACCTTGGTCTTTTCATCAGGGAAGTCATTGTGATGGAGTTGCATGTATAACTCGCATTGAGCCCAGAAAGTTGTAAATCCTTCTCTCTTTCCATCATACTTGGGAAGGGGTTCTACCGGGCACCACTTCAGCTTGAGCTTGGAAGCCTGCAGGGGTACAACTGCAGCAGCCGCTGCTTGAAGCATAGCATTCTCTGCGCGCAAACTATTAATCTCCTCAGTCGCCGCTGCAATCGCAGCAGCAGTCTGCAGTGTGGCTTTCTCAGCCCTCAAACATAAGACCTCCTCCCATAAGTCTTGGATTTCTGCTGCTGCTGCTTGCGCCACAGGATCCATCTCTGCGCTGCACCGAAAATCCACGCCTAGCCGTATGAGATGCGATGCCCTCGTATGTGGGGAGGGGGGGCACTGAGAGAAAGAGAAGACAAGCAGTCATGAGACTGAGGCACTCCTTCCCAACAAAGTCAACTAATCAAACAGTTGGAACTAAAGTCCTTTATTCTATGAAGCGGTGTCGGAACGAGACGGCTGTGATTAATGGAGCTTCTGTTATCACGCTGGTGGGAGACTCATCTAAGCCCTGTCAGGGCGAAGACAGATTGCCTGATATTCTTTTGGTTCGTGTGGGATGGCAATCCCATATCCACTGGGAAAATACAGGCACTTCTCAACCGGGCAACACAGGTGGGTTTTTTTAACCCCTGCAAGTTCTCGACATCTGATGGATTAATTAGCTTATTTTAGCCAGATAAACATTGGACGGCTGGTAAGCATTCTTATTTCTTATTTCTTTTTGCAATACTACCCGTGGAAGAGCTGCATTTGTTTATAATTGGCTTCAGAAAAAAGAAAAAAAAAGCCCTCCCGAAGTCTTTAAGTGGCAACTGAAAGGGGGACAAAGGAAGACTTTTATCTGAGTTGAAGCAGAAGAAAAAATTTTTCTTCTAATCTCTCTAAGGGCGAAAAATTGAGAGGGATCAGATTATGAAATGCTTTTAATTTGCCTGGGCTGCCCTTCCTTGGGCAGATCTGACAAACTTCTCTCCCTTCTCCTTTCTAACTACCCTCGACTCCAATTGCCCTAGTCTGCACATGCATCTGCGAGAGCATGCATCTTCCAACCCCTTCTGTCCTGGGACAACAGCAATACCTGCATTCTCATGGCCATTATCTTCAGGTTGCCCAACCGTTTCCCTGGCAACCGCCCTCCGACCACATTTCACTATCAGCTTCTGCTTGAATCCTCCTCTCTCCTGCATCTTCTTCTCTCTGAAACACTTCGTCGGGGGGCAGGGGGAGGCGTTTGTACAACTGGCACCAGATACACATCTTTCTGCATTAAATTCTGGTTCCCACAGGAAGCCTCTTTCTCCCCTATGTGCGCCAAAGACTCCTCTGAGTCAGCACACATGACAGCAGCATACCTACTTACACCAGTTGCTGAGGAGTTTGTGCAGGAGGAGGTCTTGCAACCATCCCGCTTGAGGGATCCTGTGGGTAGTTGGTTTTTCATGAAGGTTCCATGTGTACAAAGTGTTGGACCTTGGGTCCAATCCAACATGTTGATCAACTGCTAAGATGGAGATGCCAGAATATTCGCAAAGGCCATAATCATAATCTCAGTGTACTCCATATGAAAAATTATCTATTGAGCATCCACCCCAATCATCAGATGGTTCCCATGCACAACACTACGTAACTCAGCTTGTCCTGAAGTTCCATCAGTTTCAAAGTGCATTGTTTATGTGCTTTGGTAGATCCACTGCCTATCACCAATTCCAAACTGACTGGACATCCAGTAGAATTGCCTTAACCAATTTAGGATTTTTCATCCAACAGAAATCCTCTAATTCCAATATCATTTTGAAGCCCCACTTCAATCAGCAAAAAATCATTATATATTTAGAACTCAATATTTAGAATTCTAAGAAGCCTATTCTTTATACAAATAGGCTTCATAGAAATCAGGGAGGAATGAAAATTACAACATTTTGAAAACTTCACTCTAAAATGCAATGACACTCTAATGCCATAGAATTTCTTGGTGTTCTTTAATGGTGTTACAATGCCTCCAGTTCACACAAGTCTCCAGTCATTTGTTGAATGGATAAAATATTCTGAACAGCTGGAGGTGCTCCCCTACAGAGTGCCTTTCCTGCACTCACTGATCCTTTCCTTGCTTTTCCTGCAAGAGAGATCACAGTTTAAGATCACAGTTTGGCAATGAGACTCTGCCTATCCCCACAATAGAAAGTGAACTGTGAAAGCTGGGAGTCATTAGCTGCTGATACACCAAAAGCTTAATTCTTTCAGTAGCAAAAATCCTAGAATGCATGAAAGTGCTTCATCAGATCACCTATGCAAAAAAACTAAAAATGTGAGGTACATTTGAACAACCGCATTTTTCGCTCTATAAGACACACCTGACCATAAGACGCACCTAGTTTTTAGAGGAGGAGAACAAGAAAAAAATATTCTGAATCAAATGGTTTACTAAACTATTTAATAAACTATAACAGAATACATTAATACCATATTTCAACCTTGTAAAGTGAACAGCAGTCAACAGTGGCATTAAGAACCATCATCACTGTCATTAACAAAAGAGAGACTTTAAAGTTCGAGTACTCTTCTAGTTTTCGTTGAACCCATAGAACTCATCATCACTAGAGTCAGAATTTATGAAGCTCTGTTGCTCACAATCACTGACATTACTTTCTTAGTCAGTAGTGGAATTATTGAAGGAATCCACAATCTACACCAGTTATACAAGAGCTGCTGCAGACAATTCAATAACGAATCTAAAAAAGCCAGTAATGTCCACGCTGTCCTACTAGTAAATAATAGAAAAAAACTGACAAAAAATGAGATATTGTACAGTAAATCAAACACACAGCAGACTAAGTAGCCTTTGAAGAATAAATTTCATACATGAAGGCAATGCTGTTCAAATATCCACTGATCCTAAAAAAAATGTGTCTGATCAACTAACAGATAACTGATCCATGGAAAGCTTCCTGATAATCATAGGCACATTCCCCATCACTTCCCCATGGGCTTCATTAAAAGACGGGTTGCCATTTGAAAACACACACCAACCTGTGATTAACAGCTCTCACCTGCGCCGGAGGAGGGGGGGCGGAACAGGGTGCGCTGAGCGCGTGCCGGCCAGGTGGTGCCACATGGGGCCTGCAGTGTGCCGGCAGTGGTCTTCTGGGCGGCGCAGCGGCAGGTCTTCCAGGGCGGTGGGGGTGAGCAGTCTGTCTCTCCATGCGACAGGCGGGTTAAAGCCCGCGGCTCCTCCTCCTCCGCACCGCTCCCCCTGAGCAGCACAGCTCTCACCTGCACTGGGGGGGGGGGAGGCAGAGCAGGGCACGCCGAGTGCATGCCGGTCAGGTGGTGCCACATGGTGCAGGCAAGCCAGCAGCATCCCAGGCATCGGGCACACACACATTCACTCTATAAGACGCACAGACATTTCCCCTTACTTTTGAGGGGGGAAAAAGTGCATCTTACAGAGTGAAAAATATGGTAATTTAAATTCTGCAATTGGAACACTTGTCTTATCCCTAGTTAAAGCCACTGCAGTAATGCTGATCTACCTTCTATGCAATGAATAGGAATTTTGGCATAAATGAGAATTCAGTACATATTGTCAAATGGCAATACCAACATTTTCTAAAGAAATAAGTAATCTCTCTCAATTGGTATGCACATTAGCTCATGATAGTCACTGGTTAGAATGATTAACTCTTTTGTAAAGATATAAACAATATCAGCATTTTTCTTAAAAAGGAAAAAGCAGAAATTATTAAATCGTAACTGCATGATTCAGAGTCAAAATTAAGCAAATTTACATATGATCTGTTATTGTGCTCTATCTAATGAAAGCATACAAATATTCTAAGATTGAGACATCTAAAATTAAGCTTAAATAAGTTTCTACCAGTTAAATGTTATGGGAAATGATAAAGTGTAGGCCACAAAATAGTAATTCTACATTACCAACATATCTAGACAATATCCTGAAGCTGTTTCACATTTTCTTGCAATTTACTGCATTTCAATATGCCACACAGAGGTTGCCACACTCTAGAAAATGAGTTCATCCAAGCTTTCACTTTTCTCTCTGTACTTTGTCTCTTTAAACCTCTTCATAAATACAATGTGCCCAATTTAAACACTGTTCAGTTGAAGGAATTTTTGAAACATCTACAGTTCCCAAACTCCTGTACCCCAAAAATGGTTAATTAGTGATTATCAGAATACAATTTGTTTAGAGGGAGAACAGAGAATTGCCACCGCTGAAACACAAATGATTAGATAACAAATAACCCCTAATTAAGAAGGGAAAGCAACAGTGACACCAGTAAAGAACATTTCTGATTGCAAAGCTGGTTTGAAATTCTAGCTGAAAGGGACCTTCACACAGCTCTAAACATTGTCAAGCAGAGGCAGTGTTCATCATCAAATGCAGAGCCTGGGGAGTTTAGTTGGTGTAAAGGCCTCTTTCCCTTTGAAAGGCTCAGACAATTTTTTATTAAGTGAAAGAGTTGGGTGGTTTCACCTCAGGCTTCAAATAGGCCTGAGGTAAATTACACAATACCCACAGTACAACTTCAATCTATTTCTTCCCATGGTTTCTGCCAGTGTCAATCTTGGGATTTTTGTTTCAAAGCTCTGCTTATCATATTGGCACCTTTTCATACATAAAGCAATGTTAAGGAACACAATCCCAATTCCACTTTGCTGTGAAAATTATAGGATCTAGGTAAATAGACTAAATGGAGTGGATGGGGAAGATAATGCTATCCTCCCTCAAATGCTGCCTTCTCCAGGTCACTAGACTAAATAGGTTCTGAGAACTGTGTTGCCAGACAAATCAAATATCCATCAAATTCATCTTTGCAGTTCCAAAAGCCTCCACCCACTCTGGGAACTCACAAGTAGGTTGGGGAGTGGAAGGATATCATTAGTTGTGTTACTTGCTGTTGAGTATGGAGATTCTGTTGGTCCTACCTTTAGTCTTCACTAGAACAAAGTTTGGAGTTCTCCCTCAAGTAAAGCAACTGAGATTTGGATTCTGAGAGAACTCAAATGTGTACTGATTGGTTAGATCCAGATTCAGGATGGATCTGTTGTGCTGAGAGAAGAGGACTTCCATCCCCCTTCTTCCCTTGGCTAACCCTCCAGACTTCCTGAAGATGCTACACTTAGGATGTAAGGTAGGATCTCCCCCAGTTGCTGTGGGGATCTCCCCAATCCATTTTTCAATGAACCTTCTGCAAGAGGAGCCCTGAAGGCTGATGATAATATTTCTTATGAGAGTTTTGCATATCCCTAATTGGTCACTAAAGGTAAAGGTAAAGGTTTCCCCATGACATTCATGTCTGACTCTTGGGGGCGGTGTCCAGTCATGTCTGACTCTTGGGGGCGGTGCTCATCTCTGTTTCCTAGTCAAGGGACCCAGCATTTGTCTGCAGACGGTCTCCGTGGTTATGTCTCACTTAATTTGAAAGGTGTCTTCATGTAAAACATCTGAGGAACTTTGAAAAGGAGTGTATGTTTCCCAAGTGTATATAAATACTTTGAATATAAGAGTGTAAGTAAAGCCATGCTGGATCAGAGGCGAGGTCCATCTAGTTGAATGCACCATACACATGGTGCAAAACCACAGGATCCCTTAAGCAGGATGGATGCAAGAGTTCCACCCGTCCAAGCCCCTCAGCAACTGGCAGACATGCCACCTCTGATAAAGGAAGTAGCACATAGTCAGCAAAGCTAGTAGCAATTGATAACCTCCTTCTTCATGAATTTGTCCAATCCCCTTTTAAAGACATCCAAATTAGTGACCATCAACAGTTCCCATGGTAGAGATAGTTTAACTATACATTGTGTGAAGAAGTACTTCCTTTTAAGTGTCCTAAGCCTCCCATCAATCAGTTTCATGGGATGATGCCAAGTTCTAGTATTATGGAAGAGGGAGAAAAATGTCTCTATCATCACTTTCTCCACATCCTGCATTATTTTAAACAGCTCTCTCATGCCTCCACTTATCCATCTTTTTTCTAAGCTAAACAGTCCCATTTATTGCATTAGTTCCTCATAGGGAAGTTGCTCCACCCTCTTTCATTGCCCTTCTCAGTACTTTTCCAACTTAGTAATTGCGCAGAGAATTGCACCAGAATTGCAAGTAGTAGTCCAAGTGTGGTAGTACCAAAAATTTGTATAAGGGGAGTGAAACCTTGGCAGTGCTATTTTCTATTATATTCCTAATTATACCTAGCATGGAGTTTGCCCTTTTTGCAGCAACTGTGCCCTGGGCTGACATTTTTATTGAACTGTTCAGCACTATCCCAAAATCCCTTGCTCAGTCACTGCTAGCTCAGATACCATCAGCCTCTACTTGAACTCGAGATTTTTGCCCCAACATGCATTATTTTGCACTTGATTACATAAAACTGCATTTTCTATTTAGATACGCATTCTCCCAGCTTGGAGCCATCCCTTTGGAGCTGCTCACAATCCCTTTTGGTTTTAAGCATCCTGAATAGTTTGGTGACATCAACAAACTTGGCCACTTCACTGTTTATTCCTAATGCCAGATAATTTATGAAAATTTTTAAAAGCATTGGTCCTAATATGGAACTCTATAGGACTCCAGTGGTTACATCCCTCCATTGGGAGAAATTGCCATATATTTCCATTCTTTCTGTTCTGCTCTTTAACCAGTTAGTGATCCATAAAAGGACTCCCCACACACAGTTTTATTCCTTGACTGCTCAGTTTGCTCTGGTTCCATTCTGGTTCAAGCAGAGCCTGCCTCTCCTCTACAGATCTCGTTTGTCCCAAAGTGATCAATGATAACCAGTTAGAGAGGACAAAAGTTGTCCCAGAACAAAAGTTGTGCATGTCTGGAGAGGGACACTGTGCTGGAAATATTTTTATGGAAATATTAGAAGTTTTAGGGCCAAATGGGAGAACTGGAGTACCTGGTAATAAAGAAGAAGCTAGATGTATGGAAAATTGTCATTGGGGATGACCAAGGGAATAGGATCATCTCTGGATATAAACTGTATAAGGAGGACAGAGAAAGGCATACAGAAGGAGGTGTTGCCCTCTGTTTTGCACTTAGTTCCCAATTTGGTTAATGAATGTCTGTGTGCAAAAAATGCATATATTTGAAAAATGCAAACATACATATGGGTTTCTGAGTGGGCTGTGTGGATGGAGACAGCATGGGATGAGCTTGGCAGTGATAAAATGGGAACCCCAATGGGATTGAAATTGATGGGGCAGGGCATCCATATCCAGATGATGCCTTTGAATGTTCAGCAGCATCCCAGCTCTTGCTTTCCTTTTACTTGCATTGTCGCTGCCAGATGTTTGTTACATGGCTGGTATATTAATCCCCCCCACACACACACACCTCAGTAAAAGCCACTTCAGCTGTGCAGTATGCAATACATGAATCCTGATTCCCATTCTCTAAGACAATTGGGATCCAAACAGAAAACAACCCCCAAAGCTTTTAAGAAAGGCCTGGTGCAGGAACATCATCCTCATCCTCATCAACAACTGCTTGATCATCATCATCAACAACTGCTTGACTGTTTTTCCTGAGGTATATAAAATACCAACTTGTGCCTGCATTATGGAGTAAAGCAGGATGTGAGACCAAGAATTGCATCAATTTTCATTGATTACAACTTACAAAATTTGGTATCACATAGGGCAATGACCCATATATTAATCAGCCTGTGTTGGATCCAGGATCTGGGCCAGATTGAATAATCAATGTGACCCACCATAGGCTGCAGAGGTCACACTTACAACCTGATCTTTTCAAGGGGCAGGGGGATGGTGGCCCTGATTTGGAGGGGATAACATTAATCCGGTTGTCATGGTCAGATCACTTCATGGTGAGATTTAGACCATTGGCCCCTTTCTCCCTCTGCAAAGGTGGAGGACCTACTAGAACGGTCCAGCCTTGGAGATTGATGAATTATGATAGATTCCAGAGACTTCTGGGGGAATATTCAGCTGTTATGGTAGGTGCTCCTATTGAAGCCCAGGTTACCCTGTGGAACAGAGAGATGACTCAGGAGGCTGACAAGATTGCACTTAAGCACCTTCTTCATTCTGGCAGAGCCCAGGCAGCTCCATGGTTTTCATCAGAGCTTAGGCTGATGAAGAGAGACAGTGTGAACACAAATGGAAAAAAACTTGCAATGCATTTGATCAAACATTGCTTAGAGCTGACTATTGAGCTTATTTTGAGTTGATAAAGCTGACAAAATGACAATATTTTGCACCTGCATTGCTTCCTCACATTGCCGTCCAGCTGAACTATTCTGAGTGGTCTGTGTTCTCTTGCAACCTGGTTCATGAGATGAGAGTCCTGAATCTTGGTGACTTGCTGTGATGAATTTGCCATGAATTTTGAGGAAAAAAATCACTCATATCCATTGTGAGTTGGACTCCGCAGTTCCTTCAGTTCCTTCTAGTGGTGTGTCCAGAACACCGTTCTTTATTCCTATTTTGCCGGATGAGTTTCAGACCCAAAATCATTTACAGACATGGTTGAAATTAAAAGTCTAATGGCTGTGAAAAATCTCCATCATAAAAATGAACATATTATCAAAGATTAACTACTTATTTCAAATGTTACCAGTTTCAATACAGGGAAAAATCACAAAATTATTGACAAAGACAATTCATTATTTTAATCTGGAATGGACAAAAGGGGATTAGATTTAAAGTCCTGCAAGAGAAGAGGCTTTGCAGTATCAAACATTAAACTATACCATCATGCAGTTGGCCTAGAATGGATTACAGACTGGATTTTTAATTTTAATAAAAGATTAGTGAAACTGGAAATAGCAGATCTGGAAGAAGGAATACACAATCAATTATGAACCAAAGAATCTATTAATAAAATATTGACTCCAAATAATAGTTATGTAATTAGAAATGGCTTAATAAAAATTTGGTAATCTATGAGAAGAATTACCCATCCATTTTCTCCTTCGATGTCTCCAATAGAAGCATATTGTGGAAAACATTCTGGAAAAAACAACAATCCTAATATATGGAGACATGGTTGACCAACAAGGATGAATTAAGTCATGACAAGAAATAAAAGATGAAGAGAAAAAAATAGCTGGCCTAAAGATTAAAAAAATAAATTCAAACTGGAAAAGCAAGCAAGTAAGCAGTACTGAGGCTACCAGCCACAGTGAAATAACATGTGAGCACTGCTGAATCACTTAATTTCACACTAGCAAGCTTCTAATATGATTTTCAGTATTCCACTGAGAAATGCAATGACTTGGAGCATGGGATTAGTATTAGCAATCAAGAGCAGCAGGGAATTCAGCTAAAACATTCTGAAATTGTTGTTCTTCTCTTCCTACACAGCACAATCTCCATTATGCTGCTGCACTGTCACCAATATATGTACTTCCCTTGAAACCGATTTTATATTTCCAAAATGGGTATCCAGCATGATTTTGCTTTCTCATTCCCAGCAATCATGGGAGCAGTTGCAAGTCCCAGGAGCACAGCATCAACCTTGAGCCTAATTCGAAAGTTGACAGAGCCCTCCTCCATTCTGACAGTCTAAAAATGCAGATGATCTGAACTTGCCTTTATAAAATCACAGAACAGTAGAGTTGAAAGGGGCCAAGGAGGCCATCGTATCCAAACCCCTGATGCTGCAGGTCACCAATTTACACCATCTCACTCAAATGACTGTCTATTCTCTTTTTGAATGTCTCTAGTATGGGAGAGCCCATTACCTCTCTAGACAACTGGTTCTTACTGCTTTGACAGTTGGGGAGTTTTTCCTGATATCAAGCCAGTGTGGTGTAGTGGTTAAGAGCATGGGACTGGGACTCAGAGAATCTGGGTTCTAGTCCCCACTCAGCCATGGAGCCAACTGGGTGACTTTGGGCCAGTCACAGACTCTCAACCCAACCTACCTCACAGGGTTGTTGTTGTGGGGATAAGATGGAGGCGGAGAATGATGTAAGCTGCCTTGAGCCCTTTGTAGGAAAAAGGCAGGATATAAATTGAATGAATGAAGCCTGAACCTGAGTTGTCACAACTTGAGTTGATCATTCCATGTCCTACACTTTGGTAAAAGCAAAAAGAGATCATGACCTTCCTCCTTGTGACAGCCTTTGAGGAACTTTGTGGTACATGAGGGATATCATGCCCTCTTCTCAAGACTGAGCATGCCCACTTCTCTCAATCTCTCCTCATTTTTGTTGCCCTCCTCTGGACCATTTCTATTTTTTCTGCATCTTTCTAAAATCTTGGTGCCTGGAACTGGACATGCTATTTGAAATGAGGTCTGACTAGTGAGGAGTATAGGGGAACTACTACTTGTGATTTGGAAGTAATACTTCTATTAACACATCCAAAAATAGAATTTGTCTTTTTGTGAGGTACATCACTTTGTTGGCTCATATTTAGCCTGTTGTCTGCAATTACGTTGAGGTCTTTTTCCTTTTCAGTTTTGTTGAACTACATATTCCACATCTTGTATCAATGCCTTTGGTTTCTTTTTTTTAGGTGAAGGACTTGGCCTTGTCCATACTGAATCTCCTTCTGTTGCTTTCAACCCAGCATTCAAGTTTATCAAGATCTCACTGGATCTTCACTCTGTCTTCTAGGGTGATTACTATTCCACCCAGTTTTGTACTGTATGCAAATTTGATTATCTTTCCTTGTACTTTCACTTCTAAATCATTACTAAACTTGTGGAAGAGCGCTGGGTCCAGGACTGAACCCCGTGGAACCCCACTAGTTACCTTCCTCCAGTTTGAGAAGGTGCCATTGATGAGCACTCTGTCAATTTAGCAGCCAATTTTGGATCCACCTAATAGTTTTTCTATCTAGTCCAATTTTAGCTAATTTTCTTAGCAATGTTGTGGGGCACTATGCTGAAAGCTTTGCTAAAGTCAAGGTATATTATGTCCAGTGTTTGTATTGTCCATTTGGAATGTGACCCAATCAAAAAATAAGATTAAATTAGTCTGACAGGAATCATTTTTGATAAACGTTGGCTTCCATTAATTAGGCATTTGCAGATGGATTTTTAAATAATTTGCTCCAGAATTTTTCCAGGGATTGATGTCAGATTAATTGGTCTGTATTTCCCAGGTTTGTTTATTTCTTTGTTTGTTTTTTCTCTTTTTTGAAGATGGGGACAAGATTAACTCTTCTCCATTTATCCAGCACTTCTACTGTTTTCCAAGATTTATTGAAGATAATAGGCAGTGGTTCTGAGAGTTCCTCCTCTGGATGTTTTATGACTCTGGGATGGAGTTCATCAGGGCATAGAGATTTGAACATGTTTCTTTTTCCATCTAGATCAGGGGTCCTCAAACTTTTTAAAGAGGGGGCCAGTCCACTATCCCTCAGACTGTTGGGGGGCCGGACTATAGTTTGAAAAAAATATGAAAAAATATGAAATTCCGATGCACACTGCACATTAAAATTAATTAAAATTAATTAAAAATCAATTAAATTAATTAAAATTAATTAAAACTTTAAAAATATTTTAAAATGTTTGCACTGCTTGCTTGGGCTGCAGCAGAAACCCAAGATGAAGTGGGGAAGAGCATGTCCATATTCAAGGGACATAGCTACAACGTCTGTGATCATGCTGGGCGGGGGGAAGATGGACTTGATTGTGCTTGTGCAGGGAAGGCAGGCGCAATCACAGCCATCTCCCCCCCCCCCCCCCCAGCATGACTGCGATCACTTCTGTCTTCCCTGCATTAGCGCAACCATGATCACAGTCATCTCTCTACCCCCACCTCCGGGCATGATCATGTAGGGAAGACAGGAGCGATAGCGTGCACACTTGTGCAGGGAAGGCAGGCGCAATTGTGGCCACCCCCCCCCCCAGCATGATTGCAGCCATCTCCCCCGCCAAGCATGACCATGATGGTGCCCATCTTCCCTGCATGAGTGCAACTGCAATCACAGCCATCTCCCCACTGAGTATGCCTGTGCCGGCTCAGAACTTTTGGACTCACTTGGAGATCATTTTCTCCGAGCGATTCCAAAAGCTGTGAAGCAAGCCGGATAAATCAGCATGGTGGGCCAGATCTGGCCCACAGGCCATAGTTTGAGGACCCATGATCTAGATATTCCTTGACCATTTGTCTATGAATCTTGGGCTGTCATCTCACATTTTCAGCTTGGACTTCCTATTTGGTGTAGATTTTCTTGTGGGAGAGGACTGGGGTGAAGTAGGAATTGAGCACCTCCACCTTTTCCTTGTTTGTTATCACTATGCCACCCATTTTCAGTAGCTGTACACCTTTCTCTTTCTCATGCCTTTTGTCCTGGATGTATTTTAAGAATGCCTGCTTGTTCATCTTAGCATGCTTTGTGAGTCTCAGTTCATTTCCTGCATAGGAAGCATTTAGCAGGAGGTCACTTACACAGCAGCCCCTGCAAGGTAGACTGTCATTAGCTGGAATGTACAGAGTCAGCAGAGACTCCTTGGAATAGTCCAAACAAGAGCACAAGGGAAATGACTAGCTTGCATAGATTACAGCAAGGCACAGAGCAATCATGCATCAAACTATTGTTTGGAGACATGAATCATTGACAGAAGGGGAGGCATAGACACTGAGTACACAGAGGCCAATACACATTCAGAAAGGCACAATAGGTGAGGAGGGTCAAGGCCCCTAATCTGAGAGTCTCATCTTCGCTTAGGGTGTAGCTAAGTCAGCTAGCCAACAGAGCATGAGTTTATCAATTGCCTCCTATGTGAAGGCAGGAGGGTATTAGCAGGACTGATAAGAAGTCTGGCCAGAGAAGCAAGCACTGCAGCTCTTTGTCCTTTGTCCATTTTTCAAATTAAGAAGGTGTCTGCCTAATGTGAAGATACTCAGGTGGGACCAGGAGCTTAGCATCAGGTTGTTGTTTAGTCGCAAAGTCATGTCCAACTCTTCACGACCCCATGGACAACAGCTCTTCTGTCCTCCACCATCCCCCGGAGTTCATCCAACCCTACGTCCACCTACCTCAAGCTTTGCTGTCCCCTTCTCGTTTGCCTTCAATCGTTCCCAGCATCAGGGTCTTCTCCAATGAGTTCCTCCTCCTCATTAGGTGGCCAAAGTATTTGACCTTCATCTTCAGTATTTTTCCTTCTAAAGAGCAGGCAGGATTGATCTTCTCTAGGACTGACCAGTTTGATCGCCTTGCGGTCCAAGGGACTTGCAGGAGTCTTCTCCAGCACCACAGTTCAAAGGCCTCAATTCTTTGGTGCTCAGCCTTCCTTATGGTCCAGTTTCCACAGCCATACATTGCAACTAGGGAAACCATAGTCTTGACTATGTGCACTTTTGTTGGCAGGGTGATGTCTCTGCTTTTTAGTATGCTGTCTAGATTTGCCATAGCTTTCCACCCCAGGAGCAAGTGCCTTTTAATTTCTTGACTGCAGTCCCCATCTGTGGTGATCTTGAAGCCCAAGAAAATAAAATCTGTCACTACCTCCATTTCTTCCCCATCCATTTGCCAGGAAGTGATAGGACTGGATGCCATGATCTTAGTTTTCTTAATGTTGAGTTTCAAGCCAACTTTTGCGCTCTTCTCCTTCACCTGCATCAAGAGGCTCTTTAGTTCCTCTTCACTTTCTGCCATGAGAGTGGTATCATCTGCATATCTGAGGCTGTTGATATTTCTCCCAGCAATCTTAATGCCAACTGGTGATTCTTCTAGCCCTGCCTTTCTCCTGATGTACTCTGCATATAAGTTAAATAGGCAGGGCAACAGTATACAGCCTTGCCGAACTCCTTTCTCAATTTTGAACCAATCAGTGGTTCCGTGCCCAGTTCTCGCTGTTGCTTCTTGACCCACATATAGGTTTCTCAAGAGACAAATAAGATGGTCCGGTACTCCCATCTCTTTAAGAACTTGCCACCATTTGTTGTGATCCACACAATCAAAGGCTTTAGCATAGTCGATGAAGCAGAAGTAGATGTTTTTCTGGAACTCCCTAGCTTTCTCCATGATCCAGAGTATGTTGGCAATTTGATCTCTAGTTCCTCTCCCTCTTAGAAATCTGCCTGTACTTCTGGTAGTTTTTGGTCCACATACTGCTGGAGCCTAGCTTGTAGAATTTTGAGCATAACTTTGCTAGCATGTGAAATGAGTGCAATGGTGTGGTAGTTGGAACATTCTTTGGCATTGCCCTTCTTTGGGATTGGAATGTAAACTGACCTTTTCCGATCCTGTGGCCACTGTTGAGTTTTCCAAATTTGCGGGCATATTGAGTGTAGCACTTTTACTGCATCGTCTTTTAAGATATTGAATAGCTCAGCTGGAATACTATCACCTCCACTAGGTTTGTTGTTGCTCAGACTTCCTAAGGCCCATTTGACTTCACATTCCAGAATGTCTGGCTCAAGGTCAGTGACCACCCCATCATGGTTATCAGGGATATTAAGCTCTTTCTTGCATTGTTCCTCTGTGTAAACTTGCCACCTCTTCTTAATCTCTTATGCCTCTGTAAGGTCCCTGCCATTTTGGTCCTTCATCATGCCATCCTTGCATGAAATGTTCCCTTCATATCTCCAATCTTCTTGAAGAGCTCTCTGTTCCTCCTTATTCTATTTTTTTCTTCCATTTCTTTGCACTGTTCATTTAAGAAGGCATTCTTGTCTCTTCTAGCTATTCTCTGGAATTCTTCATTCAATTGGGTGTACTCGTCTCTTTCTCTTTCCCCCTTGCCTTTCGCTTCCCTTCTTTCCTCAGCTATTTGTAAAGCTTCCTCAGACAGCCATTTTGCTTTCTTGCATTTTTTTTCTTTGGGATGTTTCCAGTTGCTACCTCTTGTACAATGTTGCAAACCTCTGTCCATAGTTCTTTAGGCATTCTGTCTATCAGATCTAATTCCTTAATTTTTTTGTCACCTCTACTTTATATTCAAGGATACGATTTAGGTCATACCTGAGTGGCCTAGTGCTTTTCCCTACTTTCTTCAATTTAAGCCTAAATTTTGCAACGAGAAGCTCATGATCTGAGCCACAGTCAGCTCCTGATCTAGTTTTCACTGACTGTGTAGAGCTTCTCCATCTTTGGCTGCAGAGCACATAGTCAATCTGATTTCTGTGTTGACCATCTGGTGATGTTCATGTGTAGAGTCGTCTCTTGGGTTGCTGGAAAAGAGTGTTTGCTATGACCATCGTATTCTCTTGACAAAATTCTACCAGCCTGTGCCCTGCTTCATTTTGTACTATGTGCTATGTGCATAATTTCAAGTGCTATGTGCACAATTTCATGTTGTTTATCTCCCATACTCTTGGCAATAGTGTATAGATACCAAAGTTCATTTTTGCTGTGCCCTGGTTTTCTTCCTACTATTTTTGGGAGATTGATATAAGGCCCTGTTTGAAGTTTTGTCTCTGTTGAAATATAAAAGTCTCTGTCCGGTGATGGCATGCCATGCTGCACGTCTTCCTTCCCTATACATTTCAGTGTAAAGCCCTCCTGATGAACTTTTTCATATATTGGCCAAACACGTACTTTTCATTGAATTCTTTGTGAGGTGCAGCCCATCATTTACCAATAGTTTGTCTTCTAAGAACCTCCACTTGTGGTCCCAGAGTCCAAAACTCTCTTTACAATACTACCATACTAACCAGTCATTCACTTGAGGGATTTTTCTTTCCAGTGTTCTTGATTCTCCTCCCTAAAACTTCAAAGTTTTATGTTATTTTATCAAAGCTTATCCTGGCAGTGTTGATAGTTCCCATGTGCAAGAGAAGGAAGGTGTCTTTGTCAGTGGGTTGTATGAATAGTGTGAACTCGTTGGTTATATCTTTAATCATGCCACCAGGGAGACAGCATACTGATGATTCTCTGGGTCATCACGACATACATATTTTTCTATCTCACGCAACAGGGAATCTCCCACAACTATCAGTCTTCTTTTTTTGTTGCAAACTTTGGTATCTTTTTCCTTTCTTGATTGGTCCTTTGTCTCTTTCTCAGAGTTACCCAGTGTATTGTGCAGTTCTTTCACAGTGAGTTTCTCACGCATCCCTTCCTCAAGTGACTTAAAAAGGTTCAAGAGTTCTACTGCTTCCACTGGTGCAGAGTGTTTTTTAAGTCTTCTGTGTCTACAGAAGAGTCACATTCATGTTCCAGGGAGTTTCCTCATTTTCCTTTCCCTCAGGGTTCTCTTCTACCTCAGTTTATTGATGCTTTTCTCGCTTCTGGACAACTCTTAGTTGTTGCAGCTCCTCTGCTGTCTAAAAACTCTTTGTTTTCATTTATTGTCTTGAGCTTGGACACCTGCTGCTCCAGTACTCTCACCTTTTCCTCTAAGCCATGTAGGCCTTGTTGACCTCAGGCAGGAAAACAAACATTGCACAAACTTTTGTATGTAACCACCACTGCAGAGTCTTCCTGATCTGTTCTTTCTTCTACTTTTTAAATTCTAGCTTGTGGGGCCTGTTGTAACAACCAGTGTTTCTCCTATCTTCAGTAAAGGTGAACAATGCAGTTGTACCTGTAAATGGGGGTGAATTACAAGGAAGAAAAAAAAGGTGGGGTAACTGGGGCAGGGAGAAGTTAAGAGAAAAATATGTTTAAAAAGTTAAGAAAGGGAAAAAAATGTTAGGAACCTCTCCCTTGACCTTCACCACCAAACTCTGTTTGGTTCTCCCTGGGAGCTTGGCTGCTTGTATCCCAGAGTCCTTAGACCAGCTGGGGCAGCTTCTTTTGATCTGCTCAGCTAGGAGTCAGAAAACAGAATTGATTACTGCACCCACACAACTGCTGATAGTTAATTAAGGCACTCCCTTTCAGTTGCCTCTCAGCATTCAGCCACACCTACTTCATTTGTGGCTTTGAGGAGCACATGGTCTCTTTGGAAGAGGCTGTTTGCTTGCTGGGCTAAGTTAGGACCCTTACTCCTCTGCCCCTGCCTGCCTTTGTCTCCTTTTCCACTACAACTCTGCCATCAAACTTCTGCTTTCTCTCCCTGTTCAGGAGCCAGATTATTGTTTTTCTACCCTTTTTGCCCTACCTCAAACATCTGTTTGTAACATCTTGCCTGAATAGGAGATCCTGAAAGTTAGCATAATTTTGTTTGACCTTATAAAGGTACTACTTTAATATGGAATTTGATTTTTATATAGTCAACATGGCCCCCTTTCAACTTTGCCTTCATTTTGTGCATAAGCAAGTGTCTTTCAAAAGCACCTGTCCCACCTCCCTGCATCCTCTCTTTCTCACACAAACGTTCTATGATGTTGCTGCTCTCTTTCCCCAAGCAAGTGGTGAAAATCTCTGGGCATTTTTAGATTCTGTTACAGATATGGAGTTTAAAATAGCCATTAATGAGCTAAAGGTTCTAATGGTGCCAAACTACCAACACCAATAGAAAAAAAAATGAAAAACCTCTTTAGACGGTACAACTTGTATAGGCTGTGAAGAGCCAGAAGCTACTCCATAGCATCTGATATGGGTTGAAGAGAGTGGTCGCTGTCTTACCACCTCCCATCTCATGTGGAATAGAGACTTGAAACACAGATGTTTGTTTATATAGAACTTATAGATGGGTAGTTTGCTGTAAACCATTTGCTAATCAATAGTGTAGTGGCATTTTGTTTATCAATATTTGGGGGTCCTATTTCTTTATACTTGTACCTATACACAATCAGTGATCTCATGTTCTTATTGCTCCAGTGAAATTATTTTTGTAGCACTGACTAAGGAAGTGTTATGATCGTGCTATCTTCTGAGATCATCCTGCATTTTATTCCTCTGGTATTAATAATTAAGCCATATGTTTGAGAGGAGACTCAAAGGGAATATGTTGGTGACATACAGGTATCTAAGGGGATGTCACATGGAGGTGGTTAGAGACCTGTTCTCCCCTGCAGAGGAAGGCAGGACACACTCCAATGGAGCAAAGCTCAGGGAACCAAGGTTCCATTTAGATGCCAGGAAGCACTTCCTGACGGTTAGGACCCCAAGGGTGTGGTATGGGCTTCCACAGGAGGTCATTGAGGCCCCATTGGTGAGGGTGTTCAAAGATAGGCTGGACATGTGCATGGTGGGCATGTCGTAGCTTTTCTCTGGAATCCTGCATTCAACTGGAATGCAGAATTGAATGCAGAATTATATTTCTTTGCACTGTTCATTTAAGAAGGCATTCTTATCTCTTCTAGCTTTTCCCTGGAATTCTGCATTCTTCTAGCTTTTCTCTGGAATTCTGGATTCTGCAGTCAACCAGTACCCCAAGGTCCCTTTCACAAGTGCTGCTCTCCAGCCACTTGTCCCTTAACCTGTACTTTTGACACCTATTCCTATGCCCCAAGTGCAAGACCTTGCACTTATCCACATTGAACACCATCCTGTTCTCCTGCCCACTTCCATAGTCTGTCCAGATCCTTTTGGATTTGGAATACCTGCTCCTCAGTTGTGGCCACTGCTCCAGTTTTAGTGTCATCTGCGAATTTCATCAGCAGACTGTCCACCCCTTCTTCCATGTCATTAATGAAAAAATTAAACAGGATCGGCCCCAGGACAGAGCCCTGGGGGACCCCGCTTGTCATTGGCCACCATCCCGATGATTCCCCACTAATGGTTACCCTCTGCTTTCGGTCAGTCAACCATGCCCTAATCCACCGGACAGTGCTTTGGTGTATCCCAAAACTCCTCAGTTTCTCCACCAGGATATTATGGGGCACTTTGTCAAAGGCCTTGCTGAAATCCAGGTATACCACATACACTGCATCCCCTCCATCTAGCCATCTCGAAACCTTGTTGTAGAATTCCACAAGGTTTGTCTGGCAGGACCTGTTTTTGCGGAAGTCATGTTGTGTGGCAGTCAGCCTCCCTTCCCTATCTAGCATCACTAGATCTCTCTCTATTATGAGCCTTTCCATTGTTTTTCCTACAATGGACGTAAGGCTAACTGGACTGTAATTCCCCATGTCCCTTCTACTACCCTTTTTGAAAATTGGGACCACTGATGCCACCCTCCAGTCCTCTGGAACTTCACCCGTTCTCCACAAGGCCTCAAAAATGGAGGCCAGCAGGCGTGAGAGAACCTCTGCCAACTCTCTAAGTACTCTTGGGTATAACCCGTCAGGGCCTGGCACCTTTGTAATGTCCAATGCCCTGAGGAACCCCTCAACCCCAAGGGGGGTGACTCTTTAATCTCCCCAAGGGCAAATAATCAAAATAAAAAACTATTGTAGATTAAGTGAAAGAAAAATGACCTTTGTTTATCTTGATGGGCAGACATTTTCTTTTTAGTCCTCTTTGTTATGTCACATAAAGACAAAATAACTCTTTGCTGACACCCTTTGACTATTGAGTTTAAAAACAAGTCTCCTTCCTTTTTTCTCTTGGAGATTTCTTCTTCTTTTTTTCCCTCTTTTTCTGTTGTTACTTTGTAATTACTAGCAAAAACTACCATCACTATGAAAAAAAACACACCCTTCCTCCTCTTCGGCCCCTACATCAGCTGCTCAGAATCCAACTCACCAGTCTAAAGCTGCAGATGCTGAAAAATACCAAAAAGATCTACAAATGACTCTTTTGGCGATACAAACAGCTTTAACAGCTATGCTAGCATCCTAAGAGACTATGCAAAATTCTATATCAAAATTAAGCTTAGAACAGAGGAATATATTAGCTGAACAGAGGAATATGTCAGCTGAGCAGAAGAACTTTGCAAATGAACAAAGAGAACGTCTTGAGAAATTGGACAGCTCTGTTAAGGATGTATCAAACCAACCAGCAGATGTTTGACTTAAAACTGAACAGAATACACAAAAAATACAACAAGCCCATGAAAAAATTGAAACAGTAGACAAAGAAACACAATTAATAAAACAAACAAACAAGTCATTATGGGATTCACTTCCTATATTAGAGATGGAGAAGGCATCTAATTATCTGAGATTCCAGAACATACCTGAGGGAAAGAATGAGGACTTAAAGGAATTAATAATTACTATACTGGTAGAGGTGTTGGATCTGGAAAATGAAGAGGTGGACACATATATTGACTTTGTTTATAGAGTAAATTCATGTTACACTAGGAAACACAAGCTTCCGAGGGAAGTTCATATTAAATTTGCAAAAAGGTCTATAAGAAACAATGTTTTGAGGGCTGTACATGATAAACCTTTAAAGGCTGATGATCATAATGAGGTGACTGTTTTGAAACAAATACCATGGAAGATTAGAGAAGGATGAAAGAAATACTTATTCCTTACCACAAAGCTGATTAAGAAAGAGATCTTGTTTAGGTGGCTAACGCCAGAAGGAATATTTTTCACCTGGAACTCTACAAGATATAAGCTGGACTCAATCTTCAAGGCACAAGAGTTTTATGAAAAATTTAGAAGCACATTTGAAGAGGAAGAATCGGTAAAATTTTTTACACAAGACTAGTAAAACCCTGCAGGAACAAGTAGATTTGCAGATTGTTAAAAAGGTTAAGTACCTGGGAATTTATCTTACAGCTACATGTACTACTCTGAAAGAAGATAATTATGATAAATTATAGAAGGATATTAAGAGTGATCTGGAAAAATGGGCTAATTTGCAATTATCCTTGCTGGGAAGAATAGCACTAGCTAAAATAAATATATTACCAAAGCTTTTGTTTCTATTTCAAATGATTCCCATAAAAATTGATAGAAAATTTTTTGATGATTTAAATTTTCAAATCTTGAGATTTATATGGAGAAAGAAGAAACCAAGGTTTAAACTAAAAATACTTCAGGAGGCTAAAGAGAATGGGGTTTTGGTCTCCCTGACTGGATGCTGTATTATCAAGCTTCTGTTTTAACGTGGTTAAAAGAATGGATAACTTTAAGAAATAAGAGAATCTTGTATCTCGAAGGGCATGATTTGCAAATGGGTTGGCATGCTTATATGTGGTATGAAAGGTGTACGGTACATGGTTGTTTTTTAAGTCATTATATTAGGAAATCATTAATGTTGGTGTGGGAAAAGTTAAAGACAAAATTGTATAATAAATTACCAAGACGGCTTTCACCTATGGAAGCTCTTGTATATCCAAATGCATTCAACTTTGAAGCAATTGTAAGATATGATGACATTTTGGATAATGATGGAGGATTGAAATTGAGTCAAGAAATACAAGAACAAGGATCTAATATTTCTTGGTGGCATAAGGTGCAGATACAATCAAGATATGCTAAAGACTATAGAATGTGGGGCTTTTATAAAGATTTAACAGGTGATGCTTAAATCAGATGAGAAAATGATTAAAAGACTATATAATTTCTTACTAGATAGGAGAATGGAAGATGAACAGGCTGAGGAAACTATGATAACATGGGCACAAAACTTTGAATATAATATTGAATTAGAAAAATGACAAAAGCTGTGGGAGAGAAATATTAAAGTAATATTAGCAACTTCATATAAAGAAAACTTGTATAAAATGTTTTATAGATGGTATTTGTTGCCAAGTAGACTAGCCAAGATGTTTCCAAATATGTCAAATGGATGTTGGAAATGTAAACATAAATTGAATACCTTCTATCATATGTGGTGAACTTGCGATAAAGCGAAAAAATATTGGATTAAAATACATAAGTGGCTCGAGGAAATGTTACAAAAATCCTTAGCTTTTAAACCTGAAGTTTTTTTATTAGGCATTATACCTGATGATATTAGTAAACAAGAAATGTACTTGACTTTACATGTAATTACTACAGCAAGAATTGCATTTGTCCAACACTGGAAGAGTGAAGAAACACCCAACAATGAACTGATCCTAAAAAAAAAAGATCTTGGACTGTGCAGAAATGGACAAAATGACTTTGTCACTGAAGGAGAAAGAAGATACTGACTTCTATCAAACTTGGGACTCTTTGGGCTAGAGAAATGGGACTTCGCATAGATTTAAATATGTCATAAGTTAACATAAAAAGAAAAAATGTGGGGGCTGATCCAGTAGGTCCAATGTTTCCGATGATTGATGTTGTTTTTAGTTTTTCTTTGTATTAGGTTTATTTAGAATAAAACTTATTTTAAAAAAAAAGAGTACTAAAGGAGAAGCTGAATGAATTCTTTTAATCTCTCTCAGATAACTTTTCTTAAACTTATGTATTCATAAATGGAGTGCAAAGAATTAAGATAGATAGTAGTGACAAAACATGAAATTCTCAACCTACGCGACAAACTGAAATTTTATAAATTACCAGGCCAAGATAGAATATATTCTAGAATTTTTAAAGGGCTCAAGTATGAAATTGCTTATCTTCTTACAAAAATATGTAGTATGTCCCTAAGATCAGCCTCTATATCAGACAACTGAAGAATGGCAGTGGTTGGGGGAGGATGCTAGGAAGTACAGCCTGGTCAGCCTAAAGTCTGCTCTCCATAAGTTGCTTGAAATCATTATGAAAGATAGAACCAGTAAGTACATAGAGGGACAAACACTGTTGAAAGAGAGTCAACACAGCTTCCACAAATGTAAATTTGTCTCACTAACTTATTAGAGTTATTTGGAAGTGTCTATGGGCAAGTACACAAAGGCCATTGAATAGACATTGCTTACATTGTATTCCAAAAATCTCTCTCCAAAAGTCCCTCACCCAAGACTGCTGAGCAAACATAGCAATCATGGAATATGAAGGGAGAGGGTGGTTACAGATCACTAAATGGTTAAGGAATAGAAAGCAGAGAGTAGGAATAATTGGTAATTTCTGCCAGTGGGGCCCACAGGGTTTTGTATTTGGTCCTATGACTGTTTAACTATTCATAAATGATCTGCCCCAGCACCAATACTGTTCAGCAAGGGAAGATAGTTTCACCAGCTCTGCTGAAAACCATGCCCAATGAAGGCTCCTCTTCCTCTTCCTCCTCAATGGTGCTGAGGAAGAAGGCCATGAAAGGCATAGCTATTTCAGCAGCCCTGCTGAAGACTTGCTGAACTGAAAATGTCTCACATGTTAGCAGTGATTGAGCAAGTTCAAAATCACCACAAAAATAAGTGATAAAACTCATTGAAAATGAGGCAAAATAATGGGAATGTGTGTGTGTGGGGGGGGGGGGGACTTTCAGGAAATTGGAGGACAGCTGTTGACTTCACACTAGTTCCACCTCTTCCCTGGAATTGCACACAACAGTTGGCTGGCCTGCAAATATAGTTGATGCAACTGCCAATACAGTTGATGCAAAAAAAAAAAAAAAAAGCTCAAAAAACAACTTTTGTACGTTGTACAAAAAAGAACAACTTGCAAAAAAAAAGAGAGCTAACAGCATCAACCAATACTAAGCTCTACCCATGAGAAGAATCCCTGAAAAAATTTGGCCCCCTGAAAAAATTCCATTGAAACCTGTCCCCCACCCTGAATGTCTTTGCCCTCAAATAGAGTGAAGAATATTAAGAGGTGAATATTGAGTAGGTATATACTCTTCTACTGAAAACTATCTCCATGAAGACATTCTCCCTCAAATGTCATCACCAGGAACCATTCCAGGAGGCTGATATGGAAGAGTTAACAGGGGGAAGCAGGACCAGTTCACTAACCCTTGTGCTTTCTTCCTTTTATCCCTTCCTATTTTTCCTTGTGTGTCATGCCTTTTATGCTTGTAAGCCAGCAAGCAAGTTATTTTGCTGGTTAATTTTAAATTGCTCATGGAGAGCATTTTAGCCAAGAGTTCAGATAAATAAAAGCCCAGAAACATGGAGAACAGCCTGCCAGTACTCATTTGGATGGGGGACAACAATATACAGCATAGCATAACCTGGATATGGGAAACAGTGGTGGATACTGATAGCAAGTACCATATCCACCCAGTCAGTTCGCTGACAGTTAACAGTGATCGAGGCTTGCATCAAGGGTAGGTATGGTCTGCACCTGCTGAGGAACCACACACCAGCAGGAGGCCACTGGTCAGAGCCCACTAAGATTGCTCCTTCCTTTCACCATTGCAGCCTGCTTGCTCACCCACTTTTTTCCCTGGCCCCAACAACTCTGGTGATGAGAAGGAGGAACAGGAGATGTGTTCCTCCCTGGCTCTCTGGCAGTTGAGCAAGCATGTGCTGGCACTGATGAGAAATTGGATGCAGAGCAAAAACAGCTGGCACTGAGAAGGTGGACTGACTTAAGGGAGGGGACTCATGGAGGATGCTGTGTGAAAGGGTTCACAGCTCAGACTCAGACAGCACTCTGAACATTTAATGGTAATGCTAAAGGTATGCTTAAATCTTGCCTGTGCTGAAATGATTTGTTAGCTTTGTCAGCTGGATAGAGTCATTTCTTGGTAAGCAGGAAAAAGTAGGAAATGTTGCACTTTTCTCTCCTATTAGGTCTGGGAGGGAAGGAGAAATCTATTCTCATTATAAACACAGAATGCAGGTAAAGATAAATGGAAAAAAATAAAATATAAATATAATTTCAACTCTGCTATGCAGCAAACTGAAAAGGGTCTTGGCTTTCAGATGATTTAATTGGCGAACTTAAGACATAAGCATGTAAATTTGGCTCAGTGTGACTACATTTTCTGCACAGTCATGTTTTATTAGCACAGAAATGTTTAGTGCTCTGACATCTGAAGAAGACCACAAAGACCCTTCATGGAGATGATAATGAGAAGAGGTTACATTTATACTGATTTCCACATTCTCATTACAAGCTTTTTAATGAGAAGATATTAATTTTCTGCCATCTTTCATCCTCATTACAACTCATTCATGAGAATAAGTTATCAGGAGTTTAATGTTTAATTTATATTCAATGAATCTTTGTAGTGAGTTACATTCCTTTGACCTTTTCAATATTTCATACCTTGATTGGGTGGTCATTCAGTTCTTGCCTAGTTTTCTCTCTTATTAGAGTAAACTATGAGTTTTGAGAGAAACAATTCTGCAATGCTGTTTGAACTAAGAATAGCAGCTTAAAGCCTGAGCTGAAAAAAGGATCACAACAGCAGCAGCATTTATACAATGCATTTCAGTGGCATCATCCATTTCCATACACAAAGTGTGTAAGTCTATAGAGGATCCTTCAGAGCCCTTTCGTGCTTTTCTGTTCATCTTGTCTGGGTGCATGTGATGCTGGGAATAGCAACACTGAACCAAACCATTTGGTTCTATGAGAATCTGGAGGACCTCAAACACTCCTGAAGATCAGGCAGTGGGTGAAGATTTGGCTGGGGAAGAGCTAAGATTTGAGTGGAGTTTTTGTCTTCAGCACTGACTGTTTTGGTTATATTTTTGAGCAGCAAAAGTTCCTTTTGTTTTTTCTCTTTAGAAAAACTTGATGTGGAGCTTGCCAGCCACATTGTTATGGTGATCATAGGTCTATTTTGTCTGTTTGTTTACAGAAGACAGGTTTCTATCTCAAGGGCTGCCCAGTCCAAGTCTAGTTTAAAGAAAAAGCAATACAAGGAGGAACAGCAGGAGGGGTCTTAAATTTGACCATCAGTAGCACCAGGACAGGAGACTGATGAGAGCAGAATGGTTATCTGGTCCCAGCCTTCTGTAGTGTGGTAAAACAAACTGTATTTCTATTGGAATTACAGTAATATTGCAATATTCTATGCAATATTCCATCTGTGATAAATGAGAGACTGTTTCCCAGATGATTTTCAGATGTCCATGTTTATGCATTTTCCACCTGCAGAACACAAATGATAGCTGGAAGTGAAGCTATCTGATGCAGATGTATCTGGTGGTGAAAGGAAAGTCTGATGATGTAAAGAACAACATTGCGTAGGAACCTGGATTGTAAGATCTATGACTCAAGGTAAGCTGGAAGTGGTCACACATGAGATGAGAAGATTGAATTGATATCTTGAGACTCAGTGAATTAAAATGGGCAGAAATTGGTTAATTTTATTCAGATAACCATCAGGTATACTACTGCAGGTAAGAATCCCTCAGAAGAAATGGAGTAGTCTTCATAGTCAATAAAAGAGTAGGAAAAGCAGTACTGGAATACAATCCCCAAAATGACAGAACGATCTCAGTTCGAATCCAAGAAAAACCATTCAACATCACAGTAGTCCAAGTCTATGCCCCAACCACTGGTGCTGAAGAGGCTGAAGTTGACCAGTTCTATGAAGGCCTACAACACCTTCTAGAAATAACACCAAAAATGATGTCCATATCACCATGGGGGATTGGAATGCTAAAGTAAGAAGTCAAAAGATACCACAGAATAACAGGCAAGCTTGACCTTGGAGTACAAAATGAAGCAGGGCAAAGGCTGGCAGAATTTTGTCATGAGAACATGCTGGTCATAGCAAACACTCTTTTTCAACAACCCAAGAGACGACTCTACACATGGACCTCACCAGATGGTCAACACAGAAATCAGATTGCTTATGTGCTCTGCAGCCAAAGATGGAGAAGCTCTATACAGTCAGTAACAACAAGTCCTGGAGCAGACTGTGACTCAGATCATGATTTTTTTATTGCAAAATTCAAACTTAAATTGAAGAAATTTACATTCCAATCCCACAGAAGGGTAATGTCAAAGCATGCTCAAACTACCATACAATTGTGCTCATTTAACATGCTATCAAAGTTATGCTCATAATCCTAGAAGCTAGGCTCCAGCAGTACATGGGCTGAAAACCACCAGGAGTATAAGCTGGATTTCAAAGACGCAGAGAAACTAGAGATCAAATTGCCAACATTCACTGGATTATGAAGAAAGCTAGGGAATTCCAGAAAAATGTTTACTTCTGCTTCACTGACTACTCCAAAACCTTTGATCGTGTGGATCACAACAAATTGTGGCAAGTTCTTAAAGAGATGGGAGTACCAGACCATCTTATTTGTTTCCTGAGGAACCTGTATGTGAGTCACAAAGCAACAGTTAGAACTGAACATGGAATGACCGATTGGTTCAAAATTGGGAAAGGAGTATGGCAAGGCTGTGTACTGTCACCCTGCCTATTTAACTTACATGCAGAGTACATCATGCAAAAGGCCAAGCTAGATGAATCACAAGCTGGAATTAATATGGCTGGGTGAAATATCAGCAACCTTAGATATGCAGAAGATACCACTCTAATGGCAGAAAGTGAAGAGGAATTAAAAAGCATCTTGATGAGGATGAAAGAGAAGAGTGCAAATGTTGGCTTGAAACTCAACATTAAGAAAACTAACATCATGGCATCTGTTTCTCTCACTTCCTGGCAAATGGTGAAGAAATGGAGCTAGTGACAGATTTTATTTTCTTGGGCTACAGGATCACTGCAAATGGGGACTGCAGCCAAGAAATTAAAAGATGCTTGCTCCTTGGGAGGAAAGCTATGGCAATATCTAGACAGCATACTAAACAGCATACTATCATCCTGTTGACAAAAGTTTGCATAGTCAAAGCTATGGTTTTCCCAGTTGCAATGTATGGCTGTGAAAGTTGGACTACAAGGAAGGCTGAGCACCAAAGAATTTATGCCTTTGAACTGTGGTGCTGGAGAAGACTCTTGCAAGTCCCTTGCACTGTAAGGAGATCAGACCAGTCAGTCTTAGAGGAAATCAACCCTGACTGCTCTTTAGAAGGAAAAATACTGAAGATGAAGCTCAAATACTTTGGCCACCTAATGAGGAGGAGGAACTCATTGGAGAAGACCCTGATGCTGGGAACGATTGAAGGCAAACAAGAAGGGGACAGCAAAGCTTGAGGTAGGTGGACGTAGGGTTGGATGAACTCCGGGGGATGGTGGAGGACAGAAGAGCTGTTGTCCATGGGGTCGTGAAGAGTTGGACATGACTTTGCGACTAAACAACAACCTGATTCTAAGCTCCTGCAGTAATATAGCATAGAGTTTCCAAATAGGTAGAATAAACATGAAGACAAAGAATAAACATTACATTCATTTTGAATCACTTTGAAGAAGGAAAATAAAATCAGTGCAGAAGGACTAAGAAAAAATCTTTCTTAGTTGTGCCCCTCAACATCCAGAGTAATTCCCGTTGCATTCCTTCATGGTATATAGAAGAAACTGGGAAGCCTATTTTCACCTGAGGGCTTCATTCTCTCATGGGTAGCTTTTCAGAGATCATATGCCAGCAGTGACCATCACAAAAGTGGGATGAGCCAAATCAAAAGTGAGTGGGGATAAAAGGGTAGGCTTCATTCTTTCCCTTTTATACAACATTTTCCCACATGCATCCATCCTCACACATACCACAAACACCTATTTTTTTTACAATAACACCAATTCTCATTGCAGCATGGGGTAAGATGGGGATTTAACAGTGCAGTGGGTGGAGAAGGTTAAATTTCTTTCCCAATCTGAAAGTCCCCAAAACCCACTCCCCCCCCACACACGCACACACTGGAATTAGGCAAGAAAAAGACTCAGTTGGGTTCCAGTGAATAGCTCTTACAAACTGTAGGTGGGGGGGGTGGTGTGACAAGAGCGGCGGGAGGCTGGAGGACATTTGGGGAGGTCTCATGAGCTGCATGCGGGTAATGGATAGTTTGGTCCTCAACCTTCTGCTATAAAGTAGCATTCCTTCTCATTGTATGGGAAGGAGATTGAAATGCATCCCAACTGTGATTCACCTCCGTTATATATGTGGGTGACTTGGAAGGGTGTCTGAAGCATGTCCTGAAGCATAACTGAATGCTTCTCTTCTTTCCTCATAGAAACATAGAAACAGAGCAAGTCAGAAAGGACCTCCCAGGCCATCTAGTCTGACCCCCAGCTCTAGCTGACTGTGCTCATGACATGCCCACCATGTGCATGTCTAGCCTATCCTTGAACATCCTCACCAATGGGGCCTCACCCACCTCCCACGGAAGCCCATTCTGTACCCTTGGGGTCCTAACTGTCAGGAAGTACTTCCTGGCATCAATATTGAACCTTAGTTCCTTGAGCTTGGCTCCATTGGAGTGCGTCCTGCCTTCCTCTGCAGGGGAAAACAGGTTTCTACCTACCTTCATGTGACACCCCCTCACGTACCTATATGTCGCCAACAGATCCCCTCAGGGTCTCCTCTTCTCCAGGCTGAAAAGACCTAGTTCACTCAGTCTCGCATCATACAGCTTTCCCTGCAATTCAGCCACCATCCTTGTGACCCTATGCTGCTCTAACCTGGCTATATCCTTCCTGTAATGTGGAGCCCAGAACTGAACACAATACTTGAGTTGCTACTACACCAGAGTTGTATAGAGTGGTAGTAGTACCTCTCTCGATCTAGAAGCCACGCTGTGCAACCAAGAGTGGCATTTGTGCTTTTGACCGGCAGATCACACTGCTAACTAATGTTTAGCCTGCAATCAACCAGTACCCTGAGATCTCTTTCACAAGTGCTGCTCTCCAGTCACTTGTCCCCTAACCTGTACTTGGGGGATCCTGCTTGTCATTGGCCACCATCCTGATGTTTCCCTGCTAATGGTTACCCTCTGCTTTACCCTCATGGACCCATGCACATATAAACACTGCTGGAATTAAGTGGTGGTGGTGAACAGACAGGGCAAAGCCTCACAGCTTCCCAATTTTGAGGAATGGTATGTCAATGCAGGAACATTGTGCTATACAGTCCACCATCTGGTCAAGCTATACCCCTTTTAGATCCTCCTACCTCCCCTTCTAAATGGCAGATCCACATTGCAGGAACAGCAACACTGGAGGGTGAATAAAGCAGAAAGCAAATGTACAAAAGAACTTAGCAAATTTGTATAAAGCTGTCAGAATGCTGAAAATATATGATTTTAGAGGGTTTATAAGCATTTTTACTCTGTTCAGATAGTTGTCCTTAATAAACCTACTTTTGCTTTTATTAAAATAAAGTGTGGTTAGCAAAAACAAATACATATTATTTATAAGTGCAAATATACTTGATGTGCAATAGTTTTGTGTATATAATAAATCTGAATTCATTCATTAATCTTCAGAAAAGCTTTAAACAATCAGTTGAAATTGATTTGCCATGCAAATTATTCCTATTCCTATTAAAAGTAGATTAAATGCATTTTGAAATCAATCATTTAACCTGGATAATGATTTCTTCATTTTCTTGTTGAAAGCATTATTAATGCTGCTGATTTTTCTTTCTGGCATAGATACCATTTCAGGAAAAAAGCAGTCTATTTGTACAACATGGACTATGTGTGCATTGTAATTTAAAACTGAAATGGTGAAAATCCAATTTTAAATCAATAGCTTAAAGAAAGTTGAGCAGTATCCATTGGGGATTTTTCATCTTTGGAGGGGTCTGGCACTGCTTTATCAATGGCTTTTTAAGGGCTTCAAAATTTCATGCAGGAGTGGTCTATCAACAGGAATTAGTCACAGCCAGTGAATGAAACTTGTGTACAGATAATTTGAAAAAAGTTGAGATTCACAGCAAAATGTTGAGATGTATCCGCAAACTGAAGACTGTAGTGCTCACTGGGCCATAGCATAAGAATAGTACCACTATTCAGATTTTGTACATATTTTCAAAGTTGATTACAAACTCAAAACCTGAGTTTAAAACCATAGTTACAATATCCTTTGTTCTCTTCAACTGCCAATTGCCCCCCTCTCTATAGCACTACACTGATCAGAATCAGGCTGAAGCTCCTTTTGGCAGCACAGGATTGTATACAATTTTATTTATTTATTTTATTATATTTCTGTCCTATCTTTTTTCCTTTCAAGGAATTCAAAGTGGTTTCCATTATCCTTTTCCTCCTCTCAATTTTATCCTCACAGCTACCATGTGAGATAGGTCAGGCTGAAAGCCTGTGACTGGCCCAAAATCAGCAGGTATGTGGAAACTAGAACCCGGAACACCCATATCCCTGGTCCAAAATGCTAACTTCTACACCACAATAGCTATTGTTTTAAAAAATACAAATGAGTGTAGACCCCTGAACAAGACACGAGTCTTTATGAATTGAATGCAATCTAGAAACAATTGAAAACAATGGAACCAGAACCTTCAGAGGCATTTCTGCTAGAGAAGCAAGAACTAGCCCTAACCCTGGACTTCTCTGTGGTCACTCCCAGACTCTGGAAATCACTGCCAAGGGAAGCTATTTTTTTTAAAGCAGATCAATTCTTCCTGGTGTATTTGCCTTTCCTTGATACTGTCTGGTGAATTTTTCCTCTTGTTCTTCAGTGCTGTTACAACTTCCTCCATCCTGACTTAAGTCAAATAGGCATCCAAACTCAATTGCAGGTGACAGAATGAATGGTTGATGACACAATGCTACATAGATGGGTTTGACATCACTAAGGATAAGCAAGAACTTATCTGAGGAGGATTATGGAACATTCACTTAAAAGGAGAGCTATTTTTTAATACTGCCCAAAATTATACAATAGTAGAGTAGGAAGGGGAAATGAAGGCCATCAGATCCACCCCCCTGCTGGTGCAGGACACCAATTTCCTCCATCTTGCTCAGAAGGCCATCCAGTTACTTTTTGAATGTCTCCAGTGCTGGAGAGCCCACCAACTCTCTTGGAAACTGGTTCTGTTGTTTTGATCTTACAGTGAGGAAACTTTCCTTTTTTTAAAAGAAATTTTATTAAAATTTTGAACTAATACTACAAACATCAATCATCACACACATCAGACTTACTGGGTCAACCCCCTACTACATATCTTTTAACATTCTATGATCATACTCAAATCCGTTTATAATAACTTGAAAACATCTTTAGATCAGAACCAAGTCCCGTTTCTCCAGCCAATAAAAAAAAGTTCCAAATTTGATAGAAGTCACTATCTTCCTTCTCCTTCATCAGTAAAATCAATCCCTTCATTTCTTGCAAAGTCCTGTTTCTCTTGACCACTGTTAAAGGGAAGCATCTCCAAGTTGAGTAAAAATGCAATATCTTCTTTCTTCTTCCATGATAAGTTCAATCTAAACATTTCTACACAATTCAAAAACTTTTCATTTTTCTAGTATTAGATAAATAAGCTCCTCACTACCACAGTTACAAATAGTATCAAAAACATCCATTTAACATCTCTAAAGGCAACTTAGCTACTCTGTTTGGTGGTAACTAATACCTATAATATCTTTTAAACAAATTTTCTTTAAGCTAAATTACTGTTTCATCTAGTTTAAACATCATTTAGTCATATACAGTTAATTCCATACAAAAACCCAACTGTTTACATTCTTCAACATACCTCAATTATATCCATCCCTTATATCACCAGCAACAGTAGCTTAACCTTCCCATATCACATATAAACCTGCCAACCCATTTAAGTCATTGCTTTTTAAGATGATAAGTTCTCTTATTTTCAATTACAAATAAAGTCAGAGACATCAATTTAACATCTTTAAAGACGTCTTAGCTAATCTATTTGGTGGCAACTAATACCTATAATACCTTTTAAACAAGATTTCATTAAGCTAAGTTGCTAATGTTTCACCAGCCATACCAGCTTAGCCTTTCTATATCACATGTGAACATACCAACCTATTTAAATCATCCCTTTTTGAAATAAAAAGAAAAAATTCTCTACAGTTACAAACAGCATCAAAACATCCATTTATCATCTCTAAAGACATCTTAGCTACTCTGTTTGGTGATAATACCTATAATATCTTTTAAACAGGTTTTCAAGATAATAAATTCTCTTATTTTCAGTTACAGATAAAGTCAGAAACATCCATTTAACATCTTTAAAGACATCCTAACTAATCTATTTGGTGGCAACTGATACCTACAATACCTTTTAAACATGATTTCATTCAGCTAAGTTGCTAATGTTTCACCAGCAATAATAGCTTAGCCTTTCTACATCACATATGAACATACCAACCTATATGAATCATCCCTTTTTGAAGTAAAAAGAAAAAATTCTTTTATTTTTTCTTTACACCTCTACCAAACCTTTCTTCTTTCTTTATATTAAAACGTCACAGTGCCTGTAATAGATCATTATGTGTCTTCAGTTGTAGCCACATAGGGATAGCCTCTCTTAAATGGTTAACTATCTTCTCCTTCTCCAACATGACGAGCAAATCCCATGAAAGTTTGCTTATTGGGTTCACTGATTGTGTTAATTTTTCCATTATTTCGAATTTTCCATCTGTTTGTTGTCCCATGCTAGCTTGCTTATTGTCTTTCCTGTTTCAGATTTTCCTTCTGCTTGTTGGGTATTTTGTATATTCTGCTCAAATACAAATCGCTTACCCAAAGCCTTATTAATGAAAATGTGTAATTTGTCAAAGCAACCTTTTTGTTCAATTAAAAAATGATCAAGTTGTTCGATTAAAATAGTCTCCTGCTGTATTAGTATCGCCTGTTGGGATAATTGCAAAGCTGTTATAAAAGTCTGTATTGCCAAGAGTGTCTTCTGTCATTCTTCCATACTAATAGCAATTAACTCAAAAACAAAGGCTTGGCAAGTGTCCAGATACTTTTGGCAGAGGTCCCAGGAACAAAAAGAAAAATGGTCACTTCTAGAAGCAAATTATGTCCTTCTATCAGTTCTTGGCAATAGTCCAACATACACAAAAAATCTTTCTATCCTTCAATTCCACAGTAATTATTTATTTTAATTCTTCAGCCCAAAAAATCATCACAGTAGAAAGAAAAACACCACTCAGTATTTAAGTTTCTGGCAGATAACCAGTTAATTTTGGCAAAAATCCAACATACAAGAAAGATCCTTCTATCATTCTATTCCACAGTAATTACTATTTTAATTCTTCGCCCTTGGAGAGATTAAAGAAGAAAAGTCTTTTCCTTACTTACAAAGAGCTCTGTCTCTCTCTTCTCGTTTAATTCGCCTCTTTTAAACTCCATGAGGAGAGGGGGGAGATTCCTTTCCTCCTCCATCCAAAGGGCTTTTTCTTATTCCTTTGTATCAATTAGCAATGAATACAGCTTTTTCCATGGGTGGCATTGCAAAAAAAGAAAGAAAGAAAGAAAGAAAGAAAGAAAGAAAGAAAGAAAGAAAGAAAGATGTTTCCCACTAAATCCAACATATTTATAGCTAAATACTAATCTAAAGGCTGTATGTTGAGGACTTGCAGGGGGGCTAAATTCCCCCCTGTGTTTTCCGGCTGAGAAATGCCTGATTTTCTCCCAGTAGATGTGGGGTTGCTGCTCCATACTGTCCAGGAGGTTCCCCAGGCACTCTGTCTTCACCCCGACAGGGCTTAGATGGGCCTCCCATGGCCCACTACCAGACAATTTACCAGCATGATAACGGAGTCCCATTAATCACCGCTGTCTTGTCCCGATGTCATACTGGAAGTCAGGAAACTTTTCCTGATATCTAGCCTGAAACTGGGTTGTCACAACTTGACTTGATTATTCTGTGTCCTACACTCTCATATCAACAAGAAGAGATATTGACCTTCGTCCTTGTAACAGTCTTTGAAGTACTTATAGTGAGACTTCATGTCCTCCCTCACTCCTTTCTTCTTAAGTAAGGCTGAACATGCCCAGTTCTCTCAGTCTGTCCTCATAGGGCAGTGTTTCCAAACCCTGGTTAATTTTTGTTGCCCTCCACTGGACCCTTTCTAATTTACCTGCACTTTTTCTTAAATCTTTGTGCATAGAACTGAACACAATATTTCAGCTGAGGTCTGACTATTGAAGAGTATAGAGGAACTACTACTACTCATGGTTTGGAAGTAATACTTCTGTTAATGGATCTCAAAATAGAATGTGCCCCATTTGTGGCTGCATTGTTGGCTCATGTTTAACCTATTATCCACAATTATTCCAAGATCTTTTTCAGTTCTGTTGAGCCACATATTCCCCATCTTGTACCGATGCATTTGGTTTCTTTTTCCCAGGTGGAGGGCTTGGCACTTGTCCTTATTGAATCTTACTTTGTTGATTTCAGCCCAGTATTCAAGTTTATCAAGATCACCCTGAATCTCCATTCTGTCTTCCAGGGTGTTTGCTATTCCACCCACATTTGTATCATCTGCAAATATGATCATCATTCCTTGTACTTCCTCATCTAAATCATTACTAAAGATGTTGAAGAGCACTGGGCCCAGGACTAAACACTGTGGCACCCACTAGTTTCTTCCTTCCAGTTTGGCAAGGTGCCATTGAAGAGCACTCTTTGTGTCCAATTTAGCAGCCAGTTTTGGATCCACCTAATATTTTTTCCATTGTACCAAAAGGTCAAGAATGAGTGATCAGATGTTAATGGCTGAAAATTTGACCTGTTTTCATGATTGGTACTTGATTGGTGGTGCGGGGGTGGCTTTCTTTGATCAGGTGCCATTCTTCCCTCTTTGAGCCGGAATTATTTATTATTATTTATTTATTTAGGATATTTATATGCCATCCTATTGCAAAATCCTCAGGATGGCTTACATAAATAGAATACAAATATCAACATAAATAAATTATCAACCCACTCTGGCTGCAGTTAAACTATAATAGTAAAAAAATACAATGTTAAAACTTATTAAAATATTGATGAAATAAAACAGTCTTAACCTGGTGCCACAAAACATATAATGACACCGCCAGGCAGACCTCTCTGGAGAGCGCATTCCATAGTCGGGGCACCACCACAGAGAAGGCCCTCCTTCTGGTGCTCTGCCTCCTAATATCTTTCACAGAGGGTTCCCGGAGGAGGGCTTCTACTGCCGATCTCAGGGTGTGGGAGGACAAATAGGGAAGAAGGCGTTCCTTTAGGTATCCAGGTCCCAAGCCATTTAGGGCTTTATAGGTAACAACCAGCAGCTTGAATTGAGCCCAGACTTCGATGGGAAGCCGGTGGAGCTGATAGAGGACTGGGGTTATATGAGAATAATGCCCAGTCCCCGTCAGCATCCTGGCAGCTCTGTTTTGCACCATCTGAAGTATCTGGACTGTCTTCAAGGGCAGACCCATGTAAAGCATGTTACAGAAATCCAACTGGGATGTAACCAATGCATGTGTCACTGTTGCTAGGCAATCTTCCTCCAGGTAGGGATGTAGCTGATGGATTAGCCAAAGCTGAAGGATGGCGCTCCTCACCACCACAGTCACTTGAGCTTCCAAGGACAGCACCGGGTTGAGGAGCACTCCCAAGCTGAGGACCCTGTGCTTTAGAGGGAGTGCAACCCCGTCCAGGGCAAGGCCCAAGTCACCTACCCAGGAGCACGAATCACCCACCAACAGGACCTCCGTCTTGTCTGGATTGAGTTTCAGTTTATTGGCCCTCATCCAGCCCATTACCTTGGCCAGGCACCGGTTCAGTACAGCCACTACCTCACCTAGGTTGGTTGAAAAAGAGAGGTAGAGCTGGGTGTCATCAGCATACTGAAGATTCTGCAGCCCAAACCTCCTGATGACCTCACCCAGCAGTTTCAAGTAGATATTAAATAGCAGGGGGGACAAAATGGAACCCTGCAGTACTCCATGGCGAAATTGCCATGGCGCAGAGCCAAAGTCCCCCAGCTCCACCTTCTGGAATAGGCCGCTGAGGTAGGAGTGGAGCCACTGCCAAGCAGTGCCTCCTACTCCCAGTCCCACCAGCCTATCCAGGAGGATACCATGATCGATGGTATCGAAAGCCGCTGAGAGGTCCAGGAGGACCAATAGGGATGCACTCCCCCTGTCTCTCTCCCTGCACAGGTCATCATACAGGGCAACCAAGGCAGATTCAGTACTATACCTGGGTCTGAAGCCAGACTGAAATGGGTCCAGATAATCAGTTTCATCCAAGGGTGCTTGGAGTTGTCCCACCACCACCTGTTCCAACACCTTGCCCAAAAATGGGATGTTGGCCACCAGTCTATAATTGGCAGCCATCTCTGGATCCAGAGACGCCTTCTTTAGGACAGGCCTGATTATCGCCTCCTTTAAAGGAGTGGGCAACCGGCAATCCCTCAGAGAGGTGTTAATAACCTCCAAGATCCAGGCACCAGTCCCGTGTTTGGCTTTGGTCAGCAGCCAGGAAGGGCAAGGGTCAAGTAAACAGGTGGTAGGATGTACTTGTCCAAGCATCTTGTCCACAATATTGGGCCACAGTAACTGAAATTCATCCATTAATATCTGATCAGACAGAGTCATTGGCATCTCCCCTGAAGGATCTGAATCACTTGTGGAGTCCAGCTCGTGATGAATCTGAGCGATTTTTCTCCTTAAAGTGCTGGGCAAAGTTGTCACAGGAGGCCATCGATGGAGGTACAAGATCTTTCTTAGGACCAAGGTGTATCAGCCCATGTACCACTCAAAAAAGCTCTGCTGGACAGCACTGTGAGGAGGCAATGGAAGTGGCGAAGAATTTCTTCTTTGCCACCCTCATCACTGCAGCATAGGCTCGATAATGAGCACGTAGGTGTGTTTGGTCAGATTCATCCCATGATTTCCTCCACCTATGCTCTAGATGTCTCCCAACCCGCTCCATCGCCTGTAATTTAGATGTATACCATGGGAATGGACAGGCTCTGCTAGGCAGGAGAGGATGCTTAGGGGCAATCATGTCAATTGCTCTGGCCATTTCCCCATTCCATAGTTCGACCAGAGCATCAACAGGAGCACCAGCTTTATCAAACGGAAAATCCCCCAGGTCCTTCAGGAATCCATCCGGATCCACCCGGCTCCAAGGGCAGACCATCACAATAGGGTTCACACACTTACAGAAGGAAAGGCCAGCTCTGAGCTCAAACCTCACGAGGAGGTGATCTGACCATGACAAGGGAGTCAGACACAAATTCCTCTCCCTCAAATCACCCTCTTCCTGCCCCATCCAGTGTGTGACCACGTTCATGGGTTGGGCCTATGGCATGTTGAGACAGCCCCATGGCTGTCATGGAGGCCATGAAGTCCTGAGCCACCCCGGTCAGAACAGTCTCGGAATGGAGATTGAAGTCCCCCAGGACCAACATCCTGGGGGTCTTCAACACCAGGTCCGAGACAATCTCCATCAGCTCAGGCAGGGAGTCTGACGGGCAGAAGGGTGCACAGTACACCAGCAAAATCCCCAATCTGTCTCGATCACCCAATGCCAGGTATAAGCACTCTAGACCTAGTCTCGAGAGTACAGGAAGCCCCGTGAGGGAAATAGAAGCTCGGTAAATTAAGGCAACCCCCCTCCCCTCCCCTCCCTTCCAGACATGGCTGGTGCTGAACTAGATACCCAGGCGGGCACAGTTGAGCGAGGGCTACATCCCCCCCTCTCCCGCCCAGGTCTCTGTAATGCAAGCCAGGTCGGCCCCCTCATCCACAATTAAGTCATGGATGAGGTATGTTTTATTATGGACCGACCTGGCATTAAGCAGCAGCACCGTCAGACCCGAGAAGTGGTTGATAAGCTTACCTGGAACCTTCCGGTTGGGGGAATAACCAGAAGGAGGAACAGGTGTCAACCATCTGTTCCTCCTTCTTCTATGCCGACATGTTAATCCCCCAATGCCATACTGACCCTTGCCCAAAACCACCCCAATGGCTCCCACGCGCTTCCCAGGCAACCCCATAAAAGCAGTAGCCAGATGTGGAGTCACTAAAAACAAATCCAATAAAATACAATTAAAAACCCTTGAACCCGTCCACTCCAAAGCACACACACACAAAGTTCCTGGCCCAGCCCAGCCCCAGACGGCTCCAAATGGCTCCAAATGGTGATGACACCCTTAGGCCATCGCTCTTCAGCCACCGGCGAGTTAAGCCCACAGCCCCTCCCTGCGCCCCACCCCTAATCCGTTGAAACTGCCACCCATGCCAGGGGTGGAGGGGGGCAAGGGCATGGCCCACAGAGAACTTGCCGGCCAAGATGGAGGGCCCGCAGGCCAGCAGCATCCCCAGTCCCAGTGGCCGCCATCCATCCATCAGAGCAGCAGTGGTGTCAGCGGGTGGGTCGGCGTCTGCAGAGCCAGACAGTCCCCGGCGGCGATGGTAAGCAGTGAGAGCTTGTGAGAGCAAGATAAAGAAGGTATTGTTCTTAATGACTGGTCAGAATTTGGCTTGCAGAACTTGTCCTGAAAGTGGATTTTTATTTCTTGAATGGTCCCACCTGTGAGCTAAAAGAAAACAAACAAACAAAAAATGGATGTTTTTCACCTGCCTTCTATTGTGGTGGGATAATAGAATTTCTGATAAAATTGGCACAGATTTCCTTAAACTAGTAATAATACTATTGGTGCCATCTGCTGGACATGGAAAGAATGGCTTTGGGAGGGACTTATTTGTGTTTTGAAGAATGAAAATAAGCCATTAAAACAGGAAGAACAGTAGAAAGTTTGCTCTTTTTGCTGATGGAGTAACAGACAGCTGATCAGAGACTCTAGAAAAATACTAGAATATCTTTCTTTTAATAAATTAACTTATATCACTATTTGTGACTGCATCAGGAGGGGGCTGCGGGCCAAAGACCCATTTTTCCGACTTCTCCATGAAGAGCAACACAAGAAAGGTGGTGCACTCACCAGGCTTTTATTCTTCGGTTACAGTTCCACCACATGCTTCCCGCAGCGCCTTGCCCTTGCCTGCTCTGGCTCCCTTCCCCCGTCGCTATGGCAATGAGCTGCACCGTCCAGGAAGTACCGCTGCCCTGTCTTTGCTTGTGGTTTGCCCTGGCCTGCCTGCGAGTGGCCACCACTTCAGCTCTTCCTCCAACACACGTGTGTTTCCATGCTCTTTGCTCTCTCGCTGTCTCTCGCCGTCTCTCTCTCCTCCCCCTCTCCTTCTTCTGCTGCCTCTTTATGTTCCTTCCTCGTGCACCACTACCCCCAACCCAGCTGTCCTTGACTCAGTCTGCAATCCTGTACAGCTGCACATGCACTCGTATCCCCTGGTTGCTGCTTCCTTGCAAGCTGCTCTGCCCAGATGGACTCCCAGCCACGCCCTGTTGCCTTCGGCCAGGCCGTGTGGAAGGCTCCAGGAAAAGGGGTGAGCCCCCCTGCCTCCTCACATATCCTCCCCTTCAAGAGGGGTTCACCATCTTCGTGCAAGGGCCAGGAACCCTGGCGGGAAAAGAAATCAGCATTAGCATGTTGGCGACCGTGCCTATGCTGGACCATAAAGGCGTATGGCTGCAATGCTAAATACCAATGAGTGAGGCAAGGGTTGTCATCTTTCATCCTACTTAACCATTGTAATGGAGCGTGGTCAGTGACCAACATGGGGCACCCCAGAGATAATGTCTCAAAGCCAGAACAGCCCATTTGATGGCTAGAGCCTCCCTCTCTATTTTGGAATACTGATGCTCTCGTGGCTCCAGCTTACGGCTCAAGTAGAGTACTGGATGTTCAGCTGCCCCTTCTCCCTGGGTCAGAACTGCTCCCAAGTCCATGGTTGAGGCATCGGTTTGGAGGATAAAAGGACAGGAGAAATCTGGTGACCGTAAAACAGACTGGCTGAGGAGACAGGTCCTCAGTTCTGCAAAAGCTTATTCCATCTCCTCCATCCATATTAGGGCACAACTTTGCCTTTTCTTAAGCGCCTCTGTCAAGGGGGCTGCTTTGGAGGAGAAATGATGGATGAATCACCGATAGTAGCTGGCCAGGCCCAGAAACTGTTGTACTTTCTTCTTTGTGTGCGGCCGTGGCCACTGGCTTAGCTTCTCCACTTTATCTGCCATAGGCCGTATCTGCCCGTGACCTACAATATACCCCAAATACTGCATCTCCTGTCACGCTATTCTGCACTTGCCTGGATTCGCTGTCAACCCAAACTGTCTTAGAGCCACCAAAACTTGCCAGAGGTGGTCTAGATGTTCCCCCCAGGTACGACTAAAAATGACAATGTCATCAATATAGGCCACAGCTCAATGAGACAAAAGTTCCAAGACCTTGTCCATAAGCCACTGGAAAGATGCGGGTGCCCCATGTAGCCCAAAGGGCATATATTTAAATTGGAATATCCCTACGGGAGAGGCAAAGGCTGTCTTTTCTTTGGACTCTTCAGTCAATGGGATTTGCCAATACCCCTTAGTGAGGTCTAAGGTCGAAAGGAAATGGGCCTGCCACAGAGGATCCAGCAACCCATCTATCCGGGGCATGGGGTAAGCATCAAACCTTGATACCTCATTAACCCTCCTGAAATCAACACAGAAACAGACACTCTGACCCTGCTTGGGAACCAAGACCGGCTGACTCCTTCAAGCACTCACTGATTCCTCAATGACTCCTAATTGGAGCATCCGTCTTACTTCCTCTGTTATCACTTGCCTCAATTGTGGTGGGTAGGGCCAGGTTGGCACCCTGACAATGGCCCCTGGGACTGTTTGTATATGGTGGGCTACGACTGTCGTGTGCCAGGGTCGATCTGAGAATACCTCCGTAAATTCTGCCTCCAAGGCCCAGACTTGTGCTACTTGAGTGGGTGTTAGTTGTGGATCAAGAGATAACTTCCCAGGGGCTAAAGCCTGTGCCTTGGGTGACTCGGCTGTGCAGTCTGCCTGATGACTGGTACTCTCCCTTTCTCTCCAAGTCTTGAGTAGATTTACATAGTAAATCTGGGTCGAGCACCGCCTATCAGTGAGGTGTATCTCATAGTCCACTGGCCCCACCCTCCTAATGACCTCGTAAGGCCCCTGCCACTGAGCAAACAACTTGCCCCCTCCCGTGGGCAGGAGTAGGAGAACGCGCTGGCCAGGTTGAAACGTCCGGGGCTGGATGTGCTGATAGTAATAGTACTGCTGCTCTCATTGGGCCTGCCTTAAATTACTCTTGGCCCGTTGAGTTAAGTCAGTGAGGTGTTTCCTCATATCCAGCACATACTGGAGGGTGGAGGAGGGCTCTGGGGCTGATGCCTCCCAATGCTCCTTGACCAGGTCTAGAATTCCCCGTACAGCAACTCGAATGGCAAAAATCCTAAAGAGGCTTGAGGCACCTCCTGTATTGCAAACATCAAGGGCCCCAACAAAACATGCCATTGTCATGAGTAGGTTGACACAAACTTTCTAAGCATCTGTTTAAGGGTCTGATTAAAACGTTCCACTAGACCATTGGTCTGGGGGTGATAGACTGTGGTGTGTAAGGGCTTTATTCTCAACAGGTCCCACATCTGCATCAGGACCTGGCTCATGAAATTAGTGGCCTTATCCGTCAAAATTGCATTGGAGAAGCCCACCTGGGCAAAGACCCCTAATAGCTCTTGGTCAATCACCTGAGCTGAAGTACTCCTTAGAGGCACGGCCTCAGGATAGTGGGTTGTGTAGTCGATCACCACTAGAATATATTGATGTCCCCAGGCTGACCTTTCCAAGGGCCCTACCAAGCCCACCCCAATCCTTTCGAAAGGCTCCTCTATAACTGGCATGGGTATCAAGGGCCCTGCTGGGGCTCCTTTCCTCTGAGCCTTCTGGCATTCCAGACAGGACAAGCAGTACTGCTTGGCCTGAGCATACACCCCTGGCCAGTAGAACCTTTGGACAAGCCTGTCGGTGGTTTTCTCCACCACCAGGTGGCCAGCAATAGGCAGGTCATGGGCTAGTCGTAAAATGGCTAGCCTCAGGGGTTCAGGAATCACCAACTGTCGCAGTTCACCATGTTCTTCTCGCACAGGTACTATCCTATACAGCAATCCCCACACAATCTCAAAGTGGGGACCACTCCTAGCACCCTCTCTTGCTCCTGAGGGCTCCTGGGTTTGTCTCAGGGCATGGACAAGAGAAGCATCACTTTGCTGGAGGAAGACCAGCCGCTTGCGGGAGGTACGCAGGGCTGTAAGGCCTACGTCTTCCTCCTCCCCTGCCAAAGCAACTTCCGAGCTCACCTCCCTCACCAGCTCTTCAAAATGGGGCCAATCACGTCCAATTATCACCTCATATGCTAAACTGGGGACAACCCCCACCTTGCATAGGTGTACCTTCCCTTTTACCTCCACCTTAGCCCATCGAGTGGCATGAGGCTTGACATCCCCATGTATAAATATCACCTGCAGTTCTTCCGCCAAGGGGCTGCCCTGGGCTTGCCTAACCAGTGTGCGACCACAGCTGGTGTCTACCAAGGCCTCAACCTCCTTCCCATCCACCCTGGCCTGAACCCGCCAAGCTTGCTGAGGGACGACACTCACTGGGGCGGACCACCAGGCTTCCACGAAGTCACACTCCATCAACAGACAGTCCCTCCAGAAATGCCCCTCCTTGCCACAAGTAAAGCACACTGGCTTCTGCTGGGTTCCTCTTCCTTTCCCACTTGTAAGGCACTGCAAAGCCGGGGGGGGGGGCTGGCACATGCGCTTCCAGCTGGGTGACATTCTTAAGCCTCATGCCCCTTCCAGTGGGTGTGGGTTCAGCAGGTCTTGCTCTCTCTGGGCCCCTGTTGCCCTGGACCCCAGGGCCTTTCTGCCTCTGACCCTCCTGCCAGGGTGGCCCTGGCCTGTCACCTACATCTGGCTCTTCTGCAGCCACAAAGGTTTCCATAAGTATGATGGCCTCCTCTAGGGTTTCAGGCCTTTGGCACCTAACCCAGTTTCTGGGTGGGGTGGGCAGGATGGTTATAAACTGTTCCAGCAGGACCAGTTCAGCCACCTGTTCAGCACTGCATACTGCAGGCTTCATCCATCTCCGCCCATTAGCTCGAATCTTCTGTCCCAAGGCTCTGGGTGATGTGCCAGTCGCAAATACGGCCCCTCTCATCCACCGCTGATAGGACTCTTCAGAAACATTCAAAATCCCTAGAATGGCCACCTTGACTAAATCATATTGGCCTGCCGCTTCTGGGGTATCCACTGTTTCTTGGGCAGGGCCCGTCAGGCAAGGGGTCAGGATGAGGGCCCACTGAACTTTGGACCACTTGGCCGCAAGGGCAACCCTTTCAAAGGTATTTAGAAAGGCTTCAGGGTCATCTTCTGCAGTCATCTAAGCGATCTGCATAGGCCCTGGGCCCTTTCCCCCCATCTGTCCTACCAAGGTCTCAGCTTGAGGGCTTTGTAGTCCCCCCAGCACTTGCTGAAGCAGCGAGCTTTGGTTCTGGAGCTGGGCAGTGAAACCTTGCTCCATAAGCTGCATCTGTTGCGCTGCTAATTTCTGCAACAGGTGTTGCTGCTCCTGGGCCTGAAGCCTTTGCTGTTCAGCCCACCAAGCCATCCAGGAGTCAGCTGTGGGGGGGGGGGATGGCCTGTGCCCCCCTATGCCACCCTGTCCCCAGCATCTCCACCACTGTGACTGCATCAGGAGGGGGCTGCGGGCCAAAGACCCATTTTCCCGGCTTCTCCGTGAAGAGCAACACAAGAAAGCTGGTGCACTCACCAGGCTTTTATTCTTCAGTTACAGTTCCACCGCACGCTTCCCGCAGTGCCTTGCCCTTGCCTAGAATAGATAGAGTCAGGGGAGGTGCAGAAGAAATTAGGGGTTTTTTTCAACAAAAACAAATTGAACAAACAAACCTGGAAGGTATCTAGTGTACTGTCTTAAAAGAGAAATGAAAAGGAGATTGATAAGGGGGACAAAGACTCATAGAATAGTAGAGCAGGAATGGGTCATGAAGGCCATTGAATCCCACCCCTTGCTGCTGCAGGACACCAAATTACACCATCCCACTCAGATGGCTGTCCAGTTTCTTTTTGAATGTCTCCAGTGTGGGAGAGCCCACCACCCCTCTAGCCAGCCAGTTCCATTGTTGTATTGCTCTGACAGAGAAGAAGCTTATCCTGATGTCCTGCCTGAATCTGGGTTGCTGCAACTTGAATTGATTATTCCGTATCCTACACTCTGGCATCAGCAAGAAGAAATCTTGACCTTCCTCTTTGTGACAGCCTTTCAGGTACTATACAGGGATATCATGTCTCCCCCTCACTCTTCTTAAGGCTGAACATGCTCAGTTTTCTCACTCTCTCCTCATACAGCTGGACCCTTTCTAATTTATCTGCATCTTTCTTAAATTTTGGTGCCCAGAAGTGGACACAGTATTCCAGGTGAGGTCTGACTAGTATTGCTCATGATTTGCAAGTAATACTTCTGTTAATGCATCTCAAAATAGCTTTTGCCCTTTTGGGAGCTGCATCACATTATTGGCTCATATTTAGCCTGTTGTCCACAATTACATTGAGGCCTTTTTCTTTTTCCATTATGTTGAGCCACGTATTCCCCATCTTGTATCGATGCATTTGGTTTCTTTTTCCTAGGTAAAGGACTTGGCACTTGTCCACATTGAATCTCATTCTGTTGCTTTCAACCCAGCATTCAAGTTTATCAAGATCTCACTGGATCTTCAATCTGTCTTCTAGGGTGTTTGCTATTCTATCCAGTTTTGTATCATCTGCAAATCTAATTATCTTTCCTTGTCCTTCCTCACTTGAACCTGTTAATAAAGAATTTGAAGAACACTGGGCCCAGGACTGAAACCTGTGGCACCCCACTAGTTACCTTCCTCCAGTTTGAGAATGTGCCATTGATAAGCACTCTTTGTGTCCAATTTAGCTGTGCCAATTTTGGATCCACTTAATTTTTTAATCTAGTCCAGTTTTTGCTAAATTGCTTATTAGAATGTCGTGTAGCACTATGTCGAAAGCGTTGCTAAAGTTTAGGTTGATTATGTCCACAGTGTTCCCTCTGTCCTTTTGGGAGGTTACCCAGTCAAAACATGAGATTAAATTAGTCTGACAGGATTTATTTTTGAAAAATCCATGCTGTCTTTTATTAATCACTGCATTTTCTTCAAGATGCTTGCAGAAGGATTTTTTAAATAATTTGCCCCAGAATTTTTAGAAAATTATGCGATTTGTAGAAAAATAATGGAATTACTCATGTGAAAAAAGAAATATATGATCAATTTATACTCTTTAAAAACCTTATATAAAAATAATATCAGAATATGAATTGGAGCTATATATTGAAGCTCATGTCAGCAAATTCATATTCATATGAAGTATTGTTACCATCTACAAAATTTCATAAGTTATTAAAAGGCTAAAAAAAGACAAAGCACCTGAGCCTGATGGTCTTTCTGCAATACATTATAAATGTTTAGAGCAGACCTGGGCATTGTACGGCCCACAGGCCACATCTGGCCCGATGGCTGACCCTGACTGGCCCACATGAGGTCACTGGCAAATTAAAAGTCAATGCAAATATATATCATTGTAATATAGATGCAAGCAATACAACTGCACTGCTTTTATTTTGAAGGATCTGCTAAATGGAATTGAATTTCTTGTTTTTCATGTAATGTTAATGTTAATTTTTGTGAATATTCATTAAATAGTGTTGTTCTGTGCTCCACATTTTCATTGTATCATTGTAATGTTTCATTTACTGTTTTTATAGAGATATATATTGAGCAGAGCTGTAAGTGTATTGGTCCAGCCCTTAACAACTGTCAAAGTTTCTCATGTGGCCCCATAGGAAAATTAATTGCCCACTTCTGGTTTCGAGGAACAATTAATACTACCACTTTGAAAAGTAATGAATGAATCAGAGAAGACAAATCATTACCCACATCATGGCAAGAACCCCATGTAACATTGATACACAAAGAAGGTATTGATCCCAATCTGCCATAGTTTTGTAGACCTATTTCATTATTAAATGTGGACTATAAACTCTTTAATAATGGCTGAAAGATTAAGAAAATGTATAGAAAAACAAACATCAAAGAGACCAAATACCATAAAGACCAAACTTGCTTTGTCCCAAACAGATTAATGAAAGATAATGTTCACTTTTGATTAATGTGATTGAATTTGCTAAAAAGTAGAAGAAAGTGGCATGCAATTTTTCCTAGATGCAGAAAAGGACTTTGATAGCATGTCTTGGTCCTTTTTATTGAAAATTTAGATTGTGGTTCAAGACTTATGAACTGGATCCAAGCAATTTGTACTAAGCAACATGTTAAGATTCTTTTAAATGGAATGCTAACTGACAATTTCCACATAGAAAAGGGGAAGCATCAAGGATGTCTATCACCACAACTTTTATTTATCCTTTTATTGGAAGTTCTAGCTATGAAAATTAGACAAGATTCAGACATAAAGAGCCCAAAGTAGATGAAGAAGAATATAAAATTTTAAAAATGGATTTTATTCCAATTATAAAATCAACAAGAAGAAAATGAAAATCATATTGAAGTTTCTAACAAAACATGAAGGGGAATATACATATACATATAAAATTCAAGATGTGAAATAACTTCCAAACTGGTTGGAAAGGAAAGTCCCTACGGATTTTACTCTGCTAGCCAAACAGCTACAGGGGGCAGCAATCATCTCCTTTTTAAGGCCATGAGCCAGCGCTGTCTGAAGATGTTCCCATGGTCATGTGGCCAGCATGATACCATGCAGTGCTGTTCCCTCCCCACCAAAGTGGTACCTATTTGCTAGCTTGGCAGGAACTAGGGACAAGGCTGTGGGAACTTACCCCATCACATGAGTTTGAACTGCCAACCTTTTGATCCTTTCGCATCCCCCTTGAAATGTGTATGTTAAGTACTTAGGTATAAACATGACAGGATATAATGATACATTATTCCAAGATAACTACAAAACAACCTGGACAAAGATCCAAAAAGACTAAAAGAAATGGTCTAAATTAAAAGCTTCATGATTGGGACAAATCTGTATCATAAAAATGAATGTACTGCCCAAGTTGAACGTCTTATTTCAGATGTTACCAATTTCAATACAGGGAAAAACCCTTCAGGACAGGCAAAGACAATTGATTCCTTTTTATTTGGACAGGGGAAAAATATGATTAGATTTAAAGTTCTGCAAGATGGAAAATAGGGAGGAAGCATCACAGTATCAAATATTAAGTTATATTACAATCAGACTGAGCTAGTTTGGATTATAGATTGAATTTTTTAACTTTAATGGAAGAGTAGTGAAGAAGGAATACACAAGTGATTATGGAATACACAATCAATTTGAATTGAATAATCAATTCAAGTTGTGACAACCCAGATTCAGGCTGGACATCAGGAAAAGCTTCCTATCTGTCAGAGCAGTACAACAGTGGAACCAGCTGCCTGGAGAGGTGGTGGGCTCTCCCACACTAGAGACATTCAAAAAGAAACTGGATAGCCATCTGAGTGGGATGATGGAGCTTGGTGTCCTGCAACAGCAAGGCGTTCGACTAGATGGCCTTCATGGCCCCTTCCAACTCTACTATTCTATGATTTTATGACTAAAGAAACTATCAGAAAAGATTTGACATCAAATAATAGTCATGTAATTAGAGATGGTTTAATAAAAATGGTATTTTATGGGAAGAAGAATTTGTCCTCCAATTTCTCCTTTAACGTCTCCCATAAAAGCAGATTAAGGAAAAATGATGATCTTATAACATATGAAGACATAGTTGATCAACAAGGATGAAGTAAGCTTTGGCAATTAAAATTAAAAGATAAAGGAAAAAAACAGAATAGCTTCTTTACCATTAATTAACTTTAAGTTTAAAAAGGAAACTAAACAAAAAGGGTACAATAAGAAATCTGATGGATTTGACATTATAAGTAAACATCAAAAAGACCATATCCCAGGACAGATCTATAAGCAACTGCTCCAATATGACAGTGAGACTCAAGAAATTTTAAAAATGCATGAAGTGTTGGATGCAGAATCTTGAAGAACAAATATTGTCCTGTAAATGGGAAGTCCTATGGATGAAGGATATAAAATTTACTGCCAGTCAGGCATTAAGAGAAAATTGGTATAAGATGTACTTTTGGTGGTAAATTACCCTGAAAGATACACAGAAAATGGACAAGAATTACAATGTAAAATGTTGAAAATATTAAAAAGGTAGATGGGAATTTTTTTACTATATGTGGTGGACATGTGATAGAATCAAAAGATTTTGATTTGGATTTTGGATTTCTGCAGAAATGCAGCAAATACTTAAAATTGACTTTCCTATGAATGCCAAGAGTATGTTCCTGAGTATTGTATATTCCAAAGATTATGTTAGAGTTATTCAAATAGCAGCTGGGGTAACAGTAACCTCAAAGTGGAAAGCTGTCCAACTATAGAAGATTGGAAATACAAGCTAGCTGAGTATGCAACAATGGCGAAACTAACTTACTATATTAATATTAGCTAAAGAATTTATTGACAGCTTACTATGAGCAATTTAACTAATTGCTAAAGGAAATAGAATATTTACAAATGTCAGTTATTTTTATTCCAATAGTAAAGCAATTAATTTTATGAACTAGATTAATGCCTCATTAAGAATTACATGATTTAAATGGGACCATAGCAGACAAAAATTCTCTCCTTCAATGAACATGTGCAAATTCTGAAATTAAATGCTATGTTCCTGGACTATCACTTGGAATCTTTCCCCCATATATTTCTTTCCTTTTTTCCTAATGTACTTTATGAAAAATAAATAAAATTGGCCAAAACAAACAAACAAGCCAGGGTTTGAAAAATCCAGTAGAATTGTTAATGTTTTCTATTTCTTTGAATGGCAAACTGCCAAGCTATGTTACACTTGGAAGCCCCCTTCCACCCACTCATTTCGAGAAATGAATTATTCTGTTGCCTGGGAATTTTTGTTGAAAACACACTTGTACAAAGGCCTGTAGTGCAGTGCAGTGAAGGGCCACTAGGATGGTGGCTGGTTTGCAGGGTAAGCCATATAAGGAGAGACTGAGGGAACTGGGTCTTTTCAGCCTGAGAGGAGGAGACTCAGAGAGGACCCTTTAGTGACATACAGGTACGTGAGAGGGTGCGATGCAGAGGTGGGTTATGACTTTTTTCCCTCCTGCAGTGGAGGGCAGGATGCATTCCAATGGAGTAAAGCTCAGGGTGGAATGCCAGGAAGTTCTTTCTGACAGTTAGGACCTCTCGGGTATGAAATGGGCTTTCACAGGAGGTGGTTGAAGCCCCATCAGTGAAGGTGTTCAAGGCTAGGCTGGACATGCACATGGTAGGCAAGTCATGAGTGAAGCCAGTTGGAGCTGGGGGTCAGACTAGATGGCCCAGGAGACCCCTCCTGACTCACTCTGTTTCTATGTTTCTACATTTCTATGTGGACCAGAATTTCAGAATGCAACTTTCTTGTTCAATGTGCTGAACGGCTGACAGAAGCACAACTGTGGAGGTTTCTTTCTCATATACATTCTGTATATTGCCATAGGCCTAGTTTTCACAAAAGTAGTAAACCATGAGTGGCTTCAGACAACACAACAATTTACACTCAAAGATTAAGTTGGTGTTAAACACGGATTATTGTGGAACCATGAGTGGTTGTTAAAACCTGGATCATCATGTTGTCAAAATCCAGCTGTGCTAACAATCCATGGCTTATTAACCATGAACAACCAAGGTCGAGAACCTGTGGTTTGGTGCTGAATTATAATCTATTGATAGCTTACCATGGTTTTTTCAGCTTGGTTCAAACAACACTATAAGTCACTTTTCAACAATAACCCACATTCAACCCTTGGGAAAAAATGTCTACATTAACATATACACATTTGAAAAATTTGCAGGGAAATCTGTGCATGCGTACACCCCTACAATGAGGACAGATATGTTTTAGCCAATTGATTGATGCATACAAAACCATTCGAAAATTGTGCACAAAATATGTTCAAATGTTAGTGGAGAAAAACAAACCTATATGGACCTGGAATGGAACTATGTTGGTGGTGGGAAAATAAGAACTTAGATGGTTGCCAACTCATCAAGACTGTCCATCACTAGTGTGGCCTATACCACTTCAGACTGCAGGTGTGAGGGAGGTCATGTAATTGGTGTTTATTCATTGATCTGAATATGGAGGAACATTTTGAAGATGCTCAAATACATAGCTTGCAAGGAGTTAGCCATACTGGAAAATTACTGTGGCAGCAGAAAATGAAACTGGATATGCTCTTCCTTGGGGTAGGGTGTGTTGGGGGTGGGGGGGAAGAAAGGATGTTTAATTCTGTGAACCATACCTTCAGCCCAGACCCAGGTATACAGTCTCAGTACAAACTAGGTCATTGGTAAAGAATGACAGTGGAATTGTCATTGCCTATTGAGTGCGTGCATGCTTGTTTTATGTGTCTAGCTACAAACTCAAATGTCCTGTTATATAATATAATTTTTATGGGCCAGGTGTCTTGTTCTTCTATTATTTCAAAGCCAGAGTTGACTTAATGCTCCAAACCACTGATCACTGCACAGAGAAGTGCATGATTCAGTGCAAGGTCTTCTTTGTATTCTGCTGCAAAACAGCTCTGGGAGACAGAAGGTACAACAGATCAAGAATGGAGGCCAAAGTTCAGAAGCTTCATAAAACATTGTCCTGTCCTAGTGGTACTAATCTTTAGATAGACTGAAACCAAAGTGCCTGGATCTGATTTCTTTATTATTGTGTCACCTTTGTCTCCACTCCTCATTTCCATAACCCATTCTAGGAAATGGGGCAGAGATTTGGTTAAATTCTAATGCAATTCTAACAAATTTGTATTTTCCTAGCTATTTCATGAACTGAAACATGGAAACATCAGAGAAACAGAAAAATGTCATAGAAACAATAGAAACAGAGGGAGTCAGAAGGGGCCTTCTGGGTCATTGGCAGTGCTTTTTTTGTCATAGAACGCACTGGAACGGAGTTCCGGCACCTTTCTTCGATAGATTTGAAAATGTGATGTTTGGTCCATGTGGATTTGAATCACCCTGTCGAGCGTAGCAGGTCGGTGGCAAAATCATTAAAATGGTGCATGAGGGCTGCTTGTGTGACAAATCCGATGGATGTGTGCTTCGTCCGCGCTTGTTGTGATGGCACTGCTCGGCTTGTGGTGCTGCTCAGCTTGTGATTGGTCATGTGGTTGTGCACTGAGTTCTTACTGCAGACGGTGACTGTTATGTTTCGTTACACAACTGACTTGTGTGGGTGTGTGTACAGTGATTGACTACATGCGAAAGGTAAATAATTTCATGAGTTCTGGCTCCTTTTTTCTTACAAAAAAAGCACTGGTCATTGGCATGTCCAGCCAATCCTTGAATGTCCCACCAATGGGGCTTCAACCACCTCCAATGGAAGCATATCCATACCCTAGTGGTCCTACTGTCATGAAGTACTTCCTGACATCCAAATTGAACCTTGGTTCCCTGAGCTTTGCTCCATTGGAACATATCCTGCCTTCTTCTGCAGGGGAAAACAGCTCTTGACCAACCTCCATGTGACATCCCCTCACATATCTGTATGTCACCAAAAGATGCCCTTGGCGTTTCCTCTTCTCCAGGCTGAAAAGACTTGAAAAAATTCCCTCAGTGTTGCTTCATACAGCTTCCCCTGCAATCCAGCCACCATCCTTGTGGCCCTACACTGCACCGATTCCAACTTGGCTATATCCTTCCAATATGTGGAGCCCAGAACTGAACACTCCAGTTGTGGGAGCACCAGAGTCATATAGAGTGGCAGTAATAGCTCTCTTGATCTAGAAGTCATATTTCTGGCTACGTGTTCAAGGGTGGCCTTTGCCTTCTTAGTCTGTTGTTGACAAGTACCCTGTGATCCCTTTCACAAGTGCTGCTCCCCAGTCACTTGTACCCCATTATGTACCTGTGACCTTGCACTTGTCTGCATTGAATACCACCCTGTTGTCCCCCACCCACTTCCATAGTCTGTCCAGATCCTTCTGGATCCAGCATACCTGCTCCTCAGTTGTGGCCACTCCCCTGTTTTAGTATCATCTGCGAATCTGATCAGTAGACTGGTCACCCTCTCTTCCAGGTCATTGATGAAAAGATTGAACAGGATCGATCCCAGGACAGAGCCCTGGGGAATCCTGCTCATCACCAACTGCCATCCTGTTGATTCCCCACTAATAGTTACCCTCAGCTTTTGGTCATCAACCATGCCCTAACCCATCGGGAAGTGCAGTGGTCTATCCCAAAACACCTCAATTCCTCAAGCAGGATGTTACACAGCACTTTTTCAAAGGCCTTGCTGAAATCTAGGTAAACTACATCCACCGCATCTCCTCCATCTAGTCACCTTGACACCTTGTCATAGAATTCCACAACGTTTGTCTGGCAGGACCTGTTTTTGCAGAAGTCATGTTGTGTGGCCTCCAGTCTCTCTTGCATATTCAGGATTACTAGATCTCTCACTATTATGACCCTTTCCATCGTCTTCAACAGAATGGACATAAGGCTAACAGGCCTGTAATTCCCCATGTCCCCTCTACTACCCTTTTTGAAAATTGGGATTACTGATGCCACCCTCCAATCTTCTGGAACCTCACCCATTTTCCACAAGGTCTCCAAAATGAAGGCCAGCACACTTGAGAGTACCCTCACCAACTCCTGAAGTACCCTTGGGTGTGAACTGAGGAGCTCCTCGACTTCTAGGGGGGTGACTCTAATCTGTGACCATAAACCCCTGGGCTCATCCAGCCCCTGATGTAGATCTCCTTCATCATTTCTGCTGGAACTGTGCCCACTTGCCCCCCCCCCCCCCAGTTCAGAATAAAGCCTTTCAGAAGCCATGTTCTGGTTTAATATGAGGAAAAACTTGCAGACTGTTAGAGCAGTATGATAATGAATCCAATTACCCCATGAGACTGTGAACCCACATCAGGGGCATTCAGGATACATCTGACACCCCATCTGGACAGCCATCTAGACAACCATCTGAAAGGGATGGTTTAACTTGGTGTTCTGCACTGAGCAGGAGTTTGGGCAAAATGGCCAGATGGCCCCTCTGCAATTCTCTATGATTCTATGAAATAAACTTTACAGGCTGGAGTGCTCTGCTTAAGCAAAAAAAATGCTCAGTTTCTATATACTCTGATAGGGATGAAAGGATGATTTGAAACAAGGAAACAGGAAAAGTAAAAAATGTAACAAAGAAAATTCCTTAGTCTTGTGGGAGGGGCTGGGATCAGATAAGATTGCAAGACCCTTGCTCAATGAATGACCTCGTGACTATTAAGCAACACACCATGCATAGGAAATAAGCTCATTATAATTCACCTGGGAGGGATGAAGTGGGAGAGAAGAACAAGTATTGGAGCAGCACGGAATTGGTGGATGGAAAAGATTGTAACCTCCCAGTAACCTGGGCAATGAGGAAAAATGGAGGGAAGAAGTGGCCCAGGGCATAAATATGGGATGGGAACATGTGCTCGCTGAGCTGGGAAGGGGAAGGAAACTCTCCACTTCCTTTATTGCAATAAAGTTTCAAAAAGAACTCTCTGCTTGCCTCAAATATTTTTCTCTTCCAAAGGAAAGAGTGTTTCTAACAACTCTGAAAATCAGCACAGGAAAGATGTGCATAATACATACATATGCACATTCATACATTTATTTTATGGCTCTTGTTGTGATCAGGCCTTATACTGAAGCTGGAATCACCTTGCAGCAAGAGCTTTTCATTTACTGGTGCACACACTCAGACATAGCATTGGCTACAGAATCATCAGGTCCAGGCATACATAGCACAGATCCATTGAGATCCATGTGACTTAAATGGATCATAACTAACCATTGATTTCAGTGTGCCTACTACACCAGAATCTACCCTATAAGTCATGTATGTATATGACTTACAAAAGTGAAATGTAGTCTTAAGTGTGTAATAATCTTTATTTCCTACAACTTGAAAGTTGCTCCCCACTCACTGGCTCATGAGTGACACAAATTTAATTGACTCAACTTTGGTGAGACTATTAGGAAGCCAGAGGCTGGATTTGGCAAGCAAGAAGGTAGTGTTAGAGGATTTTCCATTTTCTTCCTGGCATTAGTGCTGCTCTGACTGGACTCCAGGCCCCTGAAGCCACCACACTTGATGTGTGAATGGCAGATGATTGGGATAGCATGAAACCATCCCAGCATCAGCATCTGGACCAACACTGATATTTATAAACATACATATTTTACATTCATGGTGCAGCTGGCTTGGAATATGTATAACTGTGAATGCTCATTTAGTTATTTTTACTTTAAGAGAATATACTATCCTTCTCTGCAACCAAGTACTGTTTATTCCCAAATAATGTCAGAGCAGCAGGAGATCACTCTGTTTCATTCCAGCAGTCATGATGGTCTTTGCTTTAAGTGAATTTGAAATGTGACGCTTCATATACTCCACCTATTTCTTTTGATTTTATTCAGAGATAGCAAACAGTCCCACACTCCCATCTTTCCCCCCAACCCCCACTGTCTCTCTTATCAAGAACACTAGGGCAGTACTAAAGCATCAACTGGTAGTGCAGGTGTGGACCAGAAATATGGATGTTATCTACTTCATAAGAAAGGAATAAGCATGGCTACATAAAGCGGGGGTGGGTGGGTGGGTGGAAGCTCATGAAGTCCACCATCTAACATTACTTAGCTAAACCACTTCTTACAACCATGCAGTGAGATCTTCAGCCATTCCCTATTTGTCTCCAGTGTTTGCTTAAAACCCTCACAAATCCTGAGATATCCCACATTATCGTTTCAGAACGTCATCTGCTATCTTTGTATTCAGGATTATGCTATACTTCAGCTGGTTTCGGGAGGCTGCCTTGACACTTTATTATCTTTTGTTTGTTGCAGTCACACACTTTGCTGCACAGACAGTGCATTCTTCAAAATGTCACATTCCTAACAATTATGTTCCAATGTTTTACATTCTCTTGAGATTGAGAAAAGGTGTTCTCTCTCTTTTTTCTTTTTAAAAGCAACCAAATTATATATTTCTCTTGATGACTGATGGATTGTTGAATGCTGCTTATGAAACAGTGTCCCAGGTACTACAATAATGTTGGATCCACCAACGTGTCAAGATTTTCAGAGCTGTTGCATACATCATTTTGCATTGCATCCAATTTTTGTAAGACAGGAAGGAAGAGAACCCATATTTTAATTTCAGAGCATCAGGAAAGAATTGCTCCACATGTTTACAGTTTATATGGGAAGATTTACTCTGTTATCTTTTCCCTTTGTTCTGTAATATGGTGCATGAGAATGAAACTCCCACTACATTTCAGATGAAATAAGTTTTTTGTGGGTTTCAATATCTCAAGTCAGCCCTCTCTAGTTCTACAAATTGACCCAAGACTAGTATTTACTGATATGGTAAACTTGTTTCTCATGCCAGATTTTAGGTGAGAGCTTTCAGGACTGAATCCTTCATGCAAAAAATGCTCTTCACAAAGAAAATAAGCATGGCAGAAAAGGTTTAAATTATGGAACAAGGCAAATGAACCTGAGTGTAGTCATTGGCATTGTCCACAGCTTTGAAGACATCTTGTGATTTCCCTTCCCCATCTTGTAAGGGTGCTTGAGTATCATGGGTGCGTGCTCCCTTATATTCCTGTAATGAAGAGGGCTAGATACTTTAAAATAAACATATAAACACTTTCAAAACCCAGCCATGCATACTTGTCATTGCATGTGTATGTGTGCCAGTCCCAAGCTCAAGGAAGTGGGGAGGGTTGAGGAAAGACCTGGCGACCTACCTCAGGAAAAATTCACCAAGAAAATCCTATGGAGCAGTTCTCAAACAATTTCCATGTGGTGCCCAATGGTGAAACCCCCAGACCAGGAGGTACCCAACTGGGGAAGAGCAAGGACCCTCAGCAAGTAGCTGTGGTTTTATGATGCACCTGGGGCAAAGACATCAGGAACCTCAGATGTTGATGCTGCCATTGACAAAAGCAAGTGTCTGTGCTGTACAAAGATACATTGAGTGGCAAATTGGAATGTCAGAGGAATGAACCAAGGCAAACTGGACGTTGCCAAATGGGAAATGGTCAGGTAAAAAACCTACCTCCTTGGCATTAGTGAATTACATTGGACAGATAATGGTTATTTCCAGCTCAAGGACTTCACCATCTATTATTCAGGACATGAAACCATGAAAAGGAATTGAGTGGCCTTCATCATAAGTAAGAAACTGCCCCAAGCTGTCGTAAGTTTTTCAACAGTAAGTGATCTTATAATGACCAATGAATTCAAGCTAAATCTCTTAATATCACAGTTGTTCAAGTCTACACTCCAACAATTTATGCGACAGAACTAGAAATAGAGAGATTTTATGCCAGCATCCAAAACACCCTAGAACAAGTGCCAGGAAGACAGTGTTTACATAATGGGTGACTTTGATGCAAAAGTTGGCACTCAAGCAGAGGCAGGGATCACTAGTGATTTTGGACTGGGGGCAGAAATTATGCAAGAAATTGTTTGATACAATTTTTTGAATTATGAACACTTTCTTCAAACAAATATCTTTTAAACTTTTAATCTAAAACACATTTACCTGACAGTAAGCCCATCTGAATATAGCAGGACATGCTTCTGAGTAAATATGCATAGTATTTTACTGTCAGTGCACTACGTTCAGTGGCATGTAAAATAATTAGCTTTGACTGGATTGCACTTCATGAGATTTTTCTTGTTTGTAAAGTGTAGAGAATCAGCAAAACTCACACTGATTGAGGTTGTCCAAATTCCATCTAAAAGCCCATTCCAAATCATATCTGTATCATACTGCAAGCTTATTTTTTTCTGGATCAAAATTCATGGGTATTTGTTTGCACATTTTTCTCAAATGAATTGTGCTCAGCTTTGAAATGTAAACATTTTCTCTTATCAATTAAAGCATATTTGTACACTCTGCCTGCCCCCCATGTACTCTTAAACACTATTTTATTTTTCAATGACAAATGGTGTTCAGGCCTGCCTTTACTTCTAGGGCATGTGAAATGGGTACATTCCAGTAAAGAAATAGCTGAAATGAATGTCTCAAGCATTTCTAGCTTTTTTTTTCTTGGCAATACTGAAATCTGCACCTTTGTGGTAAATATTTGGAGAACAGATGTCTTTCTGATTATAGGTTTCTATTTAGTAAAGTGACATTATAATATATACAGTTTGTACTCTGTTTATGCTCTGGAACTCTGGAATTATATATCACCAACTTTCAGGTTCAGATTTAAGTCATTTCGGTCAGAACTGCGGACAGAAAGACCCTTTAAATGTAAGTATTATTTCCAAGAATGTGTACCAAACTTAACTTGCATGCTTACAGTTGTGCTGTTGAAGATGTTTTGTTGGTTGGTTTACCTGATGGACTAAGATGTTTACAAGCAGAAGGGAGGGAAAACCTAACTGCTCCAGCCAACTGTTCCTAACCTTGTACAGATGTGTGCTTAGCTTTTATTCACTTTGATGTTTTGCCACTGGGATGCCTTGCTACACTCAAAGAATTGACACCATAACAAGCTTGTCCTAAAGCTAGGCTAGACATGCACATGGTGGGCATGTCATGAGCAGAACTGGCTGGAGCCAGGGGTCAGACTAGATAGCCTGGGAGACCCCTTCTGACTCGCTCTGTTTCTATGTTTCTAATGTTATAGTCCTGTTTACCTTCCCCCAGGTGCTGCTACAGCCAATTAGATTAAAAGGCCTTGTTTAATAAACAAAGCAGAAAACAACAACAATCCACTGAGGATGTTATTAACTGGATTTCACTAAATTCCAATGAGTTTAAAGGTTAACTGGACCTTTTGAATGAGTAGATTTTTTTTTTTTAAATCAGAGGAGTGGAAAATAAACAATGGTTTGGGTATTAAAAGAATGTAGATTGAATCTCTGAGAATACAGAAGCCTGAATTACTATGCACCAGGCTTACATTTTATTTAGATTCTGAGTTTTAGAACTGAGTGTTTAAAACTAAAGTAAAATGAAGCTCATACCTGTAAGGAATGAAATCCAAGCAGTGATGATACGGGAAGCAAAGTACCAAGCAGCAACAGTTTAATACGTTCTGGCCAGACCGGGCACTCACCCCAAAGGTAGTGCACTGGAGGAGCAGTTTACACAGGCTTTTATTCCCTACTTCTCGCGCAAAGTCCCTGCCTCCTTTTTCCCTGGGGTACTAAGAGTTCACACTCTTCTCCGTCTGCCTTCATCATACTACTCCTTGGTATGTTACCCCTTCCTGCTCATACGTCCCATGTTCATGTTAACAACCCACTAAGTCATACTAGGAGGTACCATTAATATGCATTAGCTAAATACGCAGCCGTACTTTAGATTCTAGGTTCAAAAGTTTAATGCCATGTCTACCGATTACATCTTGTAGTCTATTAGTTTGTGTTGGTCATAATACTCTTATTAATCATGAAGTGATCTATAGCCTTAACTGTTCTAGTCTGTTAGTCACAGTAATTTTCTACTTCTCACATACCTAAGCTTTAGTTTATAAGTTGCACTTAAATATCTAAAACTGAACATAAACTGAATCTGAATGAAGCTAAGCCTACACTTTTTTTTGAAAAATAAGGAGACTTATTTGCACAGTACCCATTAGAACTCACTGCTGATTCATAAGTTCTGCTTCTACTGATCAAGTGGACTTTCTTCATCCTTCCTTCACTTACTGATTGAAGACTGCCTAATTACTTACGATATACTGATTCTAGGAGATGAGGTTCTTGTATTTTAGGATGACATGTAATACAGTCCATTAATTATTGTGTTGAACAAACATACCAGTATGGTTATTGACAGAAAAGCCTGAAAAGAACATTGATATGTTTCAATGTTCCTCAAGGAACTATTCCTCTATGTAAAGTGTTTTTCATGTTCTGTAGAATAAATCCCAGTTAGGTTCTTTTGCACTTTGTTATATCTATTCCACTAACATCAGAGTGGGTATAAATTGCATTTTATGGAACTCTAGAAATGTGTAAATTAAATTAGCATGGGTTCTGTTTTCATTTTCACCTACTAGACAACAGCATATTAAATGGAACTTAAGCTTCAAAATGAGTAGGTGTAAACCTTAGGTTGGTGTTGATTTTGGGCTGCACTTATATTTGACATGCTCATTTATTTCATCTCATCTGGACACTAATAGTGCCAAATTGCCAATGATGGTGTGATATTAAACACAAAGTGCTTCACAGCTTAAATGAATCAGCAGATTCTGTAAACTGAATGTATGAATCAAACAAATAAGAAGGGCAAAATAATATGCATAGTCCATAAAAGGTCCAAATTTCCTTGGTTATTAAGTGGCGTAACTCTGACTTCATCTTAAACAAACAGGTGTGAAAGGTAAGCATTCTTGAAGCTAATTTTGAAACTTCTAAGATGAACAAATGACAAAAAGTGGGAAGAAGGTTAGCTGTCAGAAATGAATTGGGTTAATCACCAGGTCCACTGCCTTTTTTAAATTAAGAAAAATGGGGCAACTTACCACTAACTTACCCATGAAAAGAGGGCTTATCCTTATCTCCTGTCTTCTGGGTTCTAATATCTCTGAAAAAGAGCAGATACCATTTGTGAATGCATTAGCCCTTTTGGAAAATAGTACTACTACTGTCATTCATTTTTTAGGGTGGATATCAAAGGGAAGCAGCAGTATTCACAGTACCATCACATTTCCTTCCGTAGAAGCTACAAATTTACACAGAAGCCACTATTCTCTCCTTCCTGGTGCCCACCTGACTGGTACACACCCATCACCAGTCTCATTTATAGGATGACAGAAGTCTTTTGAGAGGGGGCCAGGCAAATTAACTTTGAAAGTGTCCCCTTCAGGCAGACAGTTGGTAAACCACAGTTTTAAGAGTTAGTATGAGCTGGACATAATTCAAGTTTCACCTGTAGCAAATTATGATAGGATCATCAATCTCCTATACAAAATTTGTTTTCAGTCACAGTCACTAACCAAATGCCAGCTTGAATTGCAAACCCTGTGAATTCTCCTCCTGCAAATGTATACATGTGCCCCAAAGATGCCTCAGGATGGGGCAGCTGCATGTGATTATTCTTGCCTAAACTTTGAGTTTGGATGGCACATTGTGCCACTGTGCCACAGGCCTGATATGCCATCCCCAGCCAGGCAGAAAAAAATCTGCTCGTTCAGAGACTCAGGCCCCCAGTCTGGCCCTCCTGTGTCCCAATCTTGCTCTTCAGAGTTCCTCAAGTGGCCTCACCCTGTCCCTGAACCATTGATGCTTTGGGGTTTTCTGGGTTCCATGCAGGTTTTTCCACTCTAAAAGGTTGAGATGCTACTTCTAAAGCTTGGTTTCTGACAAAAACTTTAAGAAGAGGGACAGTATCTGGGGTATTTTGGTCACACCCTCTTTACCTTCAGCCTAACACTGGAATAAGGCTTCCTAGAGTTCAGCCTAAGTAGAATGCATTGCCTTGTTGTCTGTATGTTTTATTTGCAAATGTGCCTCTGCCATTTGCACTGAAGATGAGGGGAATACTCAAGCTATACTCTTTTGGATCTCTACCAGCTCACATGCCATTAGAAAATGTTCTGGAAAGGGAAATGAAAATTGTGCCATTTCAGAAATTTATTGCACAAAGGGACCCAGTTACCCAGATGAAAGCGATGTTGTAATTTTATCATTTCCTATAATACAAGTTCAACCTGTACATATAGCAATAAAATAGAGTTGGTGATTGTTTTCTGAGTAAAGGACAATCTACAAACTTGCTTTCACTTTTAATAACATTGTTCTGTAGCCTTTTCATGCATAGTAATGAAGAGGTTGAGCATTCTTCCTTTGGAACTAGAAGTCCGTAATTTCAAAATCCTTAAGAATAAACTTGTTTGCATATGCCATTTTATTGCCTCTTTTCACTGGCCCCCACAATATATTCACATACGGCAATGCATTTATTACAATGGAGCCAGTCTGTTTTGTAACTCTTCTGAAAAGTGGAAAGCATGTATTTGCTAAAGTGGTATAAACGTCTGCAGCTGAACTTTGTAACCAATTTTCCATCAAGAAAACCTTACAGTTAGTTAGAATGTCTGCATTGGCATTGCTTCTTAAAATTAGGACACACAAATGAAATGCATGCCAAAAGGAGGGCATGTATACAGAAATGTAGTCATAATGATGGGCTGCAACTTGGTAGGTGGGTAATAGATCAATGGAATGATCAATGGAAGTTGGCATTCCAGACACCCAGATTGTATTGATATGTTTCAGTGTTCCTCAAGGAACTATTCCTCTATGTAAAGTGTGTATTTGCTTTCCAGATCCAGAAACATACACAGGAATGTTTGGAATCCATCTAAACGTGGATGGCTGTGAAAGACAGGTTGCTTAACTGTAACTGTTGTTCTTCAAGTGGTTCTTCCATGCATGCCCCCCCCCCCCATGGGCTTGCCGCGGAGTGCGAGGCCTCAGTCACATTAAATTTCCAAAGCTCAGCACCATGGAGTGGGTGGGAGCCCAGGCCTCCCCCTGCACAGGTAGCATAAAGGGGTAGGGCTCCCACCCAGTCCCTCAGTTGCCTGCAGACTGCACTGTCCCAGGCATGTAAGGGATCCTTCTATGGGGGTGGGCGGCTGTTGTAGCAACTGGCTGTCTGAGGAAGCCAAACAAATAGATGAGGAAAGAAGGGAAGCAAAAGGCAAGGGAGAAGGGGAAAGATACACCTAATGGAATGCAGAATTCCAGAGAATATCTGGAAGAGATAAGAAGGCCTTCTTAAATAAACAGTGCAAAGAAATAGAAATGAACAATAGAATAGGAAAGACGAGATCTCTTCAAGAAAATTGGAGATATGAAGGGAATGTTTCATGCAAAGATGGGCATGATAAAGGACACAAATGGCAGGGATGTAACAGAGGCAGAAGAGATTAAGAAGAGGTGGGAAGATTACACAGAAGAACTATGCAAGAAAGATCTTAATGTCCCTGATAACCACGATGGGGTAGTCACTGACCTCAAGCCAGACATCCTGGAATGTGAAGTCAAGTGGGCCTTAGGAAGCCTGAGCAACAACAAAGCTAGTGGAGGTGACAGTATTCTAGCTGAGGTATTCAAAATCTTAAAAGACAATGCAGTAAAAGTGCTACACTCAATATGCCAGCGAACATGGAAAACTCAACAGTGGCTACAGGATTGGAAAAGGTCAGTTTACATTCTGATCCCAAAGAAGGGCAATGCCAAGGAATGTTCAAACTACCGCACCATTGCACTCATTTCACATGCTAGCAAAGTTATGCTTAAAATCCTACAAGCTAGGCTCCAGCAGTACTTGGACTGAGAACTACCAGAAGTACAGACAGGATTTCGATGAGGCAGAGGAACTAGAGATCAAATTTCCAACATATGCTGAATCATGAAGAAAGCTAGGGAGTTCCAGAAAAACATCTATTTCTGCTTCATTGACTACTCAAAAGCCTTTGATTGTGTGGCTCACAACAAATTGTGGCAAGTTCTTAAAGAGATGGGAGTACCAGATCATCTTATTTCTCTCTTGAGAAACCTGTATGCGGGTCAAGAAGCAGCACTGAGAACTGGACATGGAACCACTGATTGGTTCAAGGAGTTTGGCAAGTCTGTATACTGTCTCTCTGCCTATTTAACATATATGCCAAGCACATCAGGAGAAAGGCAGGGCCACATGAATCACCAGTTGGAATTAAGATTGCTGGGAGAATTATCAACAACCTCAGATATGCAGATGATACCACTCTCATGGCAGAAAGTGAAGAGGAACTAAAGATTCTCTTGATGCGGGTGAAAGAGGAGAGCACGAAAGTTGGCTTGAAACTCAACATTAAGAAAACTAAGATCATGGCATCCGGTCCTCTCACTTCCTGGCAAATAGATGGGCAAGAAATGGAGGTAGTGACAGATTTTATTTTCCTGGGGCTCAAGATCACCACAGATGGGGACTGCAGCCAAGAAATTAAAAGACGCTTGCTTCTGGGGAGGAAAGCTATGGCAAATCTAGATAGCATACTAAAAAGCAGAGACATCACCCTGTCAACAAAAGTGCGTATAGTCAAGGCTGTGGTTTTCCCAGTTGCAATGTATGGCTGTGAAAACTGGACCATAAGGAAGGCTGAGCACCAAAGGATTGATATCTTTGAATTGTGGTGCTGGAGGAGCCTCCTGCGAGTCCCTTGGACTGCAAGGCGATCAAACTGGTCAAACAAGTCCTAGAGGAGATCGACCCTGACTGCTCTTTAGAAGGCCAGATACTGAAGATGAAACTCAAATACTTTGGCCACCTAATTAGAAGGAAGGACTCACTGGAGAAGAGCCTAATGCTGAGAACAATATATTGCAAAAGAAGTAGGGGACGGCAGAAGATGAGGTGGCTAGATGGAGTCACTGAAGCAGTTGTTGTGAGCTTAAGTGGACTCCTGGGGATGGTGGAGGACAGGATGGCCTGGCGGAATGTTGTCCATGGGGTCGCGATGGATTGGACTTGACTTCGCGACTAACAACAACAATAAATGCACTGTTGCTGCTGTACGTGATCTTCCCTTTCATGGAGTTTTACTTCACAAAAAAGATTCAAGAAAGGATCCTCCCATTGACCCAAGTACATTTTATATAAAATTGAGTCAATTGAAAAAGATTGCTTGATAGCAAAGACTAATAGCAGGGAAAGGAGTCGAGAAGATATGTTGGACAAGAATTGGACAAAACTTTGGAATTTACTATGAACATTTGCCTTAAATACAATAAATTAAATTTATGTTAAGAACAGAATATATAATTTTTTAAATAAAAGATTAACAAGATGTGAGTTCTGGCACCTACAAAAAAAGCACTGGCTACAGGTAACAGTTGGACTGATGCTACATTATGATGCCTTGGCCAGAGGACTTTCATAAGTCTGTGGTTTGCTTTATTAAGAAAGGGAGGAGGTTTTTTCTCACCTTTTCTTTCTTTTTTAGATATCCTTATTGGCCCTGATCAGCACTAGTAATATTTTATATACCTTTAATCCTCAACTTTTGTGGCACGTATTCTGAGGCTTAATTCTAAATTCTTAATTTCAATTTCTATTTATTACCATTTATATACTACCATATCTGCTAAAAATCCTTTAGATGATGATGATAAAGAAGAGGAAAATGAAGGAAAAAATGAGAATGTTCTGTACGACTGTAGGGGCCAGGACATTTGCTTCTTTTGCTCTTCTTTCAGCACAGGGCGTATTTCAGTCATAAAGAATTTCACCATTCATTTAGTAATCATTTGGTCTCAGTAAAAATAAAAAAACAGATGTTTTTACCCAGCAGTACAGGCAAACTTAGGTGGGGGTGGATGGATGGGTGGGTAGGCTTGAATTTGCAAAGCAAATTATACACTTAGTTAAAATTGACTCTCTAAATGTCTTTTGTATAATGCCTCTCTTCGTCTTCTCTCTAAGGGTGAATGGAGCACACAAGTACTGGTAATTGGATAGCCTTGTTTGCAACAGCTGCAGAAACAGTTGCCAAATCTGATTTTTTAAGAAAGCTCAAATACCAAAGGGCCTGATGTGCATTAGAAATGATTCTCTTTCTATAGTGCATGTAAAGTGTTCCTGCTGCTATAGAACAAGTTATGAAATCTATAAAAGGCAGTCTGGCTTTCTTGGTCATCTTACTGCCTGCAGTATGAAGAGCTAAAGATGCAAATGCTGTCTCCTTTGTGGATCATTTGACCTTAACATCAGCTATATTCCATGAATAATATTCCTTTATAAGTACCTCAAAGGTTGACACAAAGACTGTGTAACTTGGTGTCTGGCAACAGCAGGGGGTTGGACCCAATGGCCTTCATGGCCCCTTCCAACTCTTCTATAGTTCCATATTCCTTTAAGACTGAGACTCTCTGCTCACCTGAAGTGGCAACTACATGTAGTTGCAAATTTGAACTTCTTACCTTTTCAGCTTCCGCATTTTGCTGCATTGAGGCTTTTATTTGGTAGACTGCAGCAAACAGCTTTGACTAGCCTTCCCTGTTCTTATGAAATCGCCTGCTCTTACATGTTAATGCCCACAGCCAAAACATGTTATGATTCATGTGCCTTTCTCTTTGCCATATCAATACTCCTTAATCACTGATATTTACTGTACTGTTATGTCATGTCCCCCTCTGCAGTTTCTTCATATTGTTTTGTTCATGAGTACATTATCTTTTGGCATGTATCTCTTCTTTCCTCATCTGCCCTGTTCCTGTGTACGAGACTAAATATTTATGAAACGCTCTGTATATGTTCTGGAAAATTGTAGTTGGTGGACATACCTCTACCAGGCAGCATTGTTGTAGGTTTGTACTCTGCAAAAATGGTTTTCCTGGGTGTTCTCACCAATACAATTGCTGAGGTTCATGACAAAGGCATCTCCCTATGGATCCAAGCATACATCCTCATGGGCTGCTAAACTGCTGACAGTATTCATAGGTGTTTGAAAGTGGGGATGGATAAATCTCTCTGTTTGCTCTCTTCCACATTCAGTTTTGCTGAATGTTAATTTGTCTCCATCACAAATGCAAAGAAGTTTGCAATTTTTGTAATTCTTATCAAAACCAAACTAAGACACAATGCTCACCCCTTGACCAAATTCAATAGAGCTGGAGGGGGGAGCATTATATATACATCATGAGACACTGTAAAGGGCAGGATATATAAACTTTAAATAAAATATAGCTGCCTGCCAGATAATTCTGCAAAAGGCCAAGCCCACTGGGAAAAAAGTGGTGCCAACTTCCAGTGAGCTGTGGTATGGTGGGGAGAGTGTTGGCCTGGGGCTCAGGAAACCTCAGTTCTACTCCCAGCCCAGCCATGAAGCTCACTGAGTTGTTGTGAGAATAAACTGGAGAGCAGGAGGACTATATAAGCCCCCTTGCAAGGGGTGGGGGAACGTGGGAAATAAATGTAATTAAGTAATTTTGAGGCATTATATTGAATACAGAGATTCAATCCCTGGCTTTAAGAAGTGTCTGGGGGTCAGATAATATTTTCAATTACCATGTTTGTGGTTGGAAACACAGATCAAACCTGAGCACTGGAAGTGACACTCAGTTCTTCCTCCCTCCTGCAGCCCATATGAAAACTAAAACTGTTTCCTTGTTTCCCTGAGGTTGGTGCTTCAGCCTCAAGAGACAGAGTGAAGAGGCAAGGGCATTCTGATGGTTTTCCAGCCTCCTTCCCTCCCTTTATGAAGTGCTGCAGCTAAACAGTAAAAAACAACCATCTAGCCAAATGGCAGAGCAGGAAAGGCAGGGAGGCAGCAAGTGCATTCTAAATAATTTGGCCCCAATAAACACTATTATTCATTTCATTTTTGATCCACCCTGTTCCCAACACTCTCTCAGAAGTTGATAACCATTCATATAAACAATGCAGTAAAACATCATATTTTTCCAAATTACAAAAATTTAAAACCATCTAAAAAGTCCCCTGAATATACATTAATATGTTTAAAAGCCTCAGCATAAAGAGCATGAGGTGGGCCTCACTGTGGAGGTCATTTCATAATTGGGGTGGAGGCATCATGAAGGAAGACTCCCCTTGTTTCTGACCTCTGGAGGGTCACTGAACACTGGAGTTCAAACTTGGAGGAAGGCCCCAAATGTTGAGCATCATGTCTGGGTACATTGCATTTAGGAGTATTGCAGTCTCAAGCCATATAAGCAAGCACCTTGAATTGGGCTTGAAAGCATACAGATAGCCCCTGCTAGCAGTCCAGAACTAGTCTTCTATGTTCAGACCCACAGGTCCCAGGTATTACTCTGGCTGTCACATTTTGCCCTAGGTGCATCTTCTGAATAGCCATCAAGGGTAACCCTAGATAGAGTACATTGCTGTAATCTAATTTAGAGATTACTAGAGCATAGCTTATTGAAAAAAAGCTGTTCCTGTCCAGGTAGCAGTTTAGCACATGAACTTCAAATGACAAATATGACTCAAGGAGCACCCTCAAGCTATGAACCTGTCCTGGGGCCGATCCTGTTCAATCTTTTCATTAACAACATGGAAAAAGGGGTGAACAGTCTGCTGATTAAATTCGCAGATGACACTAAAACTGGAGCAGTGGCCACAACTGAGGAGCAGGTACTCCAGATCCAAAAGGATCTGGACAGACTATGGAAGTGGGCAGGAGACAACAGGATGGCATTCAATGTGGATAAGTGCAAGGTCTTGCACTTGGGGCATAGGAATAGCTGTCATAAGTACAGGTTAGGTGACAAGTGGCTGGAGAGCAGCACTTGTGAAAGGGACCTCGGGGTGCTGATTGACTGCAGGCTAAACATGAGTCAGCAGTGTGATGCTGTGGTCAAGAGGGTGAATGCCACCCTTGGTTGCATAGCCAGAAGTGTGGCTTCTAGATCAAGAGAGGTATTACTACCACTCTATACGACTCTGGTGCGCCCGCAACTGGAGTATTGCATTCAGTTTTGGGCCCCTCATTACAGAAAGGATATAGCCAGGTTGGCGTCAGTGCAGCATAGGGCCACAAGGTTGGTGGCCGGTTTGCAGGGGATGGGGTATGAGGCGAGACTAAGGGAACTGGGTCTCTTCAGCCTGGAGAAGAGGAGACTCAGAGGGGATATGTTGGCGACATACAGGTATGTGAGGGATCGGGCGCACGCGGTGCGGGACGGGGCAGGTCTCGGAGGCGCCCCGCGGACTCAAAGCGGCAGCCGCGGCCGGGCCCGGCGGCCTCGGGCCGGCGGCCGAAGGGCAGCGACCAAAGGGGGTCGCCGCCGTTTGGGGTTCCGTTCGGGGGGACAAGAGGGGGGGGTGGGCTGGCCAAGGACTCTTGCTGAAATAGGCTTGCCTACTGCTGAATCTTAGGGAAGGGGAAGGATTTTTTTTTCTTTCCTCCCCCCCCTTTTTCTTTTTCTTTTTATCGTTCTTTTTCTCCTCCTTTGACCTACTTTTTAATTTTGCCCTGCTTTAATCAGTGCTTTGAGTCATTCCTGGCCATGTCGACGTTTATATATCCTGGGGAACACACAGGCGCTGCTATTGGCGTGGTCACGGGCAATGGTCGTTACAACAATAGGGGCTTAACGTGTGCACGTAGAAGAAGGATGGACAGATGGCTGACACCTGTCCCTCCTTCTGGTCCTGCCCCCAACCAGAGGGCACCAGGTAGCCTTGTCAACCACCCCTCGGGTCTGACGGTACTGCTGCTCAATGCCAGGTTGGTCAATAATAAATCTTCCCTCATCCATGACTTGATTGTGGATGAGGGGGCCGACCTGGCTTGCATAACGGAGACTTGGGCGGGAGAGGGAGGGGATGTTGCCCTCTCCCAATTGTGCCCGCCCGGGTATCTGGTTCAACACTGTTCACGCCCAGAAGGGAGGGGAGGGGGAGTCGCGTTGGTTTACCGAGCCTCCATCTCTCTCACGGGTCTTCTGGTCCCTTTGAGACCAGGGCTGGAGTGCCTCTACTTGGTGTTGGGCGAACGAGACAGATTGGGGATTCTATTGGTGTACTGTGCACCTTTCTGCCCAGCAGTCTCCCTATCTGAGCTGACAGAGACCGTCTCGGACCTGGTGTTGAGGTCCCCCAGGATGTTGGTCCTGGGGGACTTCAATCTCCATGCCGAGTCTGGACTGACCGGGGCGGCTCAGGACTTCATGGCCTCTATGATGGCCATGGGCCTGTCTCAACACATCATCGGCCCGACCCATGCACGTGGACACACTCTGGACCTGGTATTCACAACGGGGCAGGAAGAGGATGACCTGAGGGTGAGGAACTTATGTTTGACTCCCCTGTCATGGTCAGATCACCTCCTGGTGAGGTTTGTGCTCGAGAGCGGCCTCTCCCTCTATAAGAGTGCAGACCCGATTGTATGGGCCCGCCCCAGGAGCCGGATGGATCCGGATGGATTCCTGAAGGCCCTGGGGGAGTTTCCGGCTGACAAGACTGGTGCTCCTGTCGAGGCTCTGGTAGAACTGTGGAACGGAGAGATGACCAGGGCTGTGGACACAATCGCTCCCAAGCGTCCTCTCCCACCGGGCAGAGTCCGCTCTTCCCCTTGGTATACACCTGAATTGCGGGCGATGAAGCGAGTTGGGAGACGGCTAGAGCGTAGGTGGAGGAAATCACGGAATGAATCTGACCGAACACACTTGAGAGCCCACTATCGGGCCTATGCTGTGGCGGTGAAGGCGGCGAAAAAGAAGTTTTTTTCCGCTTCCATTGCCTCCTCACAATGCCGTTCGGCGGAGCTTTTTCGAGTGGTGCAAGGCCTGGTTCGCCCGGGTCCTAAGGAAGATCCGATGCCACTCTCAAAGGCCCGCTGTGACGACTTTGCCAGGCATTTCAGGGAGAAAATCGCTCAGATTCGTCACGAGCTGGACTCCACTAATGAATCGGAGGTCTCTGAGGAGTCACCAATGCTACCGTCTGGTCCAAAATTATTGGAAGAATTTCAATTATTGCGGCCCGATGATGTGGACAAGGTGCTTGGACGAGTACGTCCCACCACTTGCCTATTGGATCCTTGCCCGTCTTGGTTAATAAATAACTCCAAGCACGGGATTGGGACCTGGATCTTGGAAGTGGTTAACGCTTCTCTGAGGGAGGGTCGAGTGCCTGCCCCTTTAAAGGAGGCGGTAATACGACCGGTCCTGAAGAAAGCATCACTGGATCCAGAGATGGCCACTAACTATAGACTTGTGGCCAACATCCCGTTTCTGGGCAAGGTGTTGGAGTGGGTGGTGGCGGGACAACTCCAAGCACTCTTGGATGAAACTGATTATCTGGATCCTTTTCAGTCCGGCTTCAGACCTGGGTACAGTACTGAATCTGCCTTGGTCGCCCTGTACGATGACCTGTGCAGGGAGAAGGACAGGGGGAGTACATCCCTGTTGGTTCTTCTGGACCTCTCGGCGGCTTTCGATACCATCGACCATGGTATCCTTCTGGATAGACTTGCAGGATTGGGAGTTGGAGGCACTGCTCTGCAGTGGTTCCGCTCCTACCTCAACGGTCTATTCCAGAAGGTAGTGCTGGGGGACCATGTCTCTACGTCATGGCAGCTATGTCATGGAGTACCACAGGGCTCCATTCTATCCCCTCTACTATTTAACATCTATATGAAACCGCTGGGAGAGGTCATCAGGAGGTGTGGGCTGCGGAATTGTCAATACGCTGATGATACCCAGCTTTACCTCTCGTTTTCCACTAATCCAGGTGAGGCAGTGGCTGTGCTGAACCGGTGCTTGGCCGAGGTAAGGGAATGGATGAGGGCAAATAAACTGAAACTCAACCCAGACAAGATGGAGGTCCTGTTGGTTGGCGGATCGGGTTTCGGAGAGGGTGGATTTGACCTGGCCCTGAATGGTGCAACACTCCCTCTTAGGGATAAGGTCCGCAGCCTAGGAGTACTCCTCGACCCAGAGCTTTCTTTGGAAGCTCAGGTGACAGCGGTGGCGAGGAACGCCTTCCTTCAGCTTCAGATTAATCAGCTGCGCCCCTACCTGGAGTACGACTGCCTGGCGACGGTGACACACGCGCTGGTGACTTCCCGCCTAGACTTCTGTAACGCGCTTTACGTGGGGCTTCCCCTGAAGACAGTCCGAACACTTCAATTGGTGCAAAATAGAGCTGCCAGGTTGCTGACGGGGACGGGGCGTTATGCTCACATGACTCCAGTCCTCTGTCAGCTTCACTGGCTTCCCATTGAAGCCCGGGCCCAATTCAAGGTGTTGATTATGACCTATAAAGCCCTAAACGGCTTGGGTCCTGGCTACCTGAACGAGCGCTTATGTCCATATATGCCCGACCACCCTTTGAGATCTGCGGGAGAGTCCCTTCTCCGGGAACCCTCCATGAAAGAAATTAGGAGAGTAAATACTCGGAGGAGGGCTTTCTCTGCGGTGGCGCCCAACCTATGGAATTCACTCCCCAAAGAGGTCCGCCTGGCACCGTCGTTACTGGTTTTTCGGCGCCAGGTAAAGACCTTTTTATTTAAACATCATTTTAATTGTTAAAACATATGATCTGGCCAGGGCAACTTCTTCTTCCTTCTCTTTCTCCTCCTAAATTTTTATTTACTTAATTTATACTGATAATTTTAATCTTATATTTGTAAACCAATGTATTATTTGTATTTTGTATTTAATGGTAATTTATTATGTGCTATTGTATTTCATTGTATTTTATTGTGTTGTAAGCTGCCCCGAGGTTTCGGCAAGGGGCGGCATAGAAATGTTATAATAATAATAATAATAATAATAATAATAATAATAATAATAATAATAAAATGTTACACGGAGATGGGTACAGAGGAGGGCAGGACACTCTCCAATGGAGCAAAGCTCAGGGAGCCAAGGTTCCATTTGGGTGCCAGGAAGCACTTCCTGACAGTCAGGACCCAGAGGGTATGGAATGGGCTTCCACGGGAGGTCGTTGAGGCCCCATCGGTGCGGGTGTTCAAAGATGGGCTGGACGTCCACATGGTGGGCATGTCGTGAGCAGAGCCGGCTGGTGCCGGAGGTCAGACTAGATGGCCCAGGAGGCCCCTTCTGACTTTCTCTGTTTCTATGTTTCTAACCTGCTCCTTTAAAGGAAGTACAATCCCATCCAGAACAGACTGAACCCTCTCCATCCAGTCTGTGGAACCACCTGCTAACAGCATTTCAGTCTTGTCTTGACTGAGCTTCCATGTGATTGCCCTCATCTAATGCATTCACAGAAGATGCAAAGGAGACTTAGTATCATGTCTTACTGGCATACTAATGGAAGTGCAAACCAAAACTCCAGTTTACCCCAATCTAGTTTCATGTAGATATTAATTAGCATGGCAGGCAGAACAGTTCCCCAAGATTCCATGATGGGGAATCTATGTATTGAGCGATATCCCCCAAACACCACCTTCTGGAGTCAGACTTCAATGAAGGTGTGACCACTGTACCACTGATAGTCCTGAGTTAAGTTCTGTTATATATTTTACTGTTATATGTTTTGGTGCAAAGTGATCATGTGGAAACCCTCCACCCATATCTTTTAGACTTTTGTGAAATCCTTTCCCCTGCAACGCTTATTTATTTAGCAGCCTTATATGCCTCCCCATTCACCTAAGCCTCGAATCGGCTTACAAATAAATAAATATCATTAGTACAATACAGTTGGAGACATCCTGGTCAAAGTTGTTAAAATCAATAAATAAAATCAACAATTAAAATGACATTTAAATAAAAAGGTAATGACGGCGCCAGGCAGACCTCTCTGGGGAGCACATTCCAACACTTGTGTTGTTATGTGTTGAATCCAGTGCATGGACCAGGAAGGTTCTGGGCAGAAATTCAAGCCCAGTTGACCACAGGAGTGGGGAGTCCTGGGTGGCTGTCAGTTACAACATGTTCAGTATGTTTTGTAGCAGTTGTGATTTCATTCTGTTGGATGCCTGATTTGCTCTGCTGGTATGTATTTCTGGATGGACTCAGCCTGATTTTGACCATCCCTCCATTGCTTTGTTTCTTAGTCTGCTTCATTCAGCCACTTCTGTTAACGGTTCCTGCTGAATAGAGGATTACACTACCAATATGCAAGTTGAGTTGTAATATACAAAGCTGAGATGGAAAGTAGTAGGAGATGTGCTATTTTAAAGCCATACTGACTCCAGTGTGTTCCTATAATATGTGGTAAAAAGAAAATTGGCTTAATTTTTAAAAGATGTTCCTTCCTTTCAACTGCAAATCATGTTTTGTATGTATTAAATGATGTGTGATCTCTCATTACTTTCAATCAATCACTTCAAAGCACCTATGGGAAGGAGTTTTATAATATGCAATGTTATATCACTTTAATCTATTTGTGAATCAATTCAAGCCAAGGGTCTTTGGATTGGTTAAACCAGTATTCTTTTGAAACTGACATAGGCGCTCCTGAGCAACAAATATCCTGAAATCAACCCTTACTCTAGGGTTTAAGACTTTTTTTAAAGGCTAGTACAGCCATAGTAGATTGTAAAGAACACTTTGACTGTTTTGCAGCTATGTTCTGGCTTCTAGTAGCTCCTGTACAAAAAAGAGGCACTAGAATGCATGAAATCTCACTGGTAAAAGAGTTCTGTTGCTTGTGGCCATTTTAAGGCAATTGCAGCAATGTTTGTAATTGTGCACATCAGCTCACATTGCAGTCTGATCCTATCGGCTTACTACATAACTTACTACATCAGCATAACTGTGATTCCACAGACTGTGAGAAGCAAGGCAAAAGGCATGAGAACAGCCATACAGCAGAAGGGAATATAGTAGTGCTGAGAGAGGGCTTCTGTTAGCAGCTAGGCCTATGTTTAGTAGGTTTCATCAGCGAGAGTTCTTTATTGTGGTGACGTATATTTTTTCTTAGCACCAAAGACCAAACACATGCTTTCATTTGCTTTTTGAAGTTTTAAGGTTGCCATTGACAGGAGTGGAAAAAAAACACACAAAGAGGGTCCACTGGGGATGCACAATCAAAAGAACGTTTACTGTTTATTCAGACATATAGGAAATGCATGCAGCATCTTGGACTACCAAGATGAAGTCTGTACATGATGCTTTCATCAGTTACATACACAGTTTTGGGGAGAGGGAGACAGTGTAGGAAGTTTACTATAGGCACAATGGGGTAAAACAGTAGGGATTAAGACAGCTCACAGAGAACCCTTGCAATTTTACTACCATGCAGAAATCATGAAATTGCATAATGTTAAAGTCTCCATGTTACCTATGCACAGAAGGTACAATCAAAGATAAAATTAATTTTGCAATGACACTCTCCAGACCTATGAGCATTGCTGCCAGTAAATGCCCAGATGATCTCTTTTGTCCAGCAGATAGTAAAGTAGCAATCAACATTTGTCACAAGAACCTTTCCATGTTCTTTCACAGCAAGGGCTGAAATCACCCTACATTTCAGACAAACTAGCAGACATGTTTTTAGAAAATAATCCTGCAGGCTGGGGCTGTCTTGTGTTACGAATTTTATGATGCTGTTCCTGGAGCCTTTTGAGCTGGGAAACTGAATAAAATAACTTTAAATACATGTGTACATAAATAATGCTACCTATAGAAACCCAGTAACAGCGCAATAGAAAAATCAACCTGCGAACAGTCAGGTTCACCTAAGAAAATGCCAGGGACTAACAGGGAAGAAAGTATTAGCATTCTGTCAGGCCAACCAATTACTACTGCTTGTAGGTGGAGGTCAGCAGGCAGCAACCACTGGGAAAGTCTTGGCTGTTCCACATACATGAAAAGCTCAAGGGCTATCAGAGGCAGAGGACTGACCTCAGCAGGATGCCCAAAAGCAACAGTGAAAAATCCATTGCATATGTATCTTGAAAAGGGTTTTAAATAACGAAGGGTTATGGTAGTTTGCAGAGAATTGTTTTACCTTATAGGTTGCTGTTGCCCCATGTGGATTTCTCCAGTCAAATTGTTACACTGCTATTTTAAATCATGCCTGTCTGCTTGTTCCTCAGTTCTCTATTTGCAGCTCAGACCAAACTTACAGGCTATTTTGCATCATGCCCAGGTGGGTATTTTTAATCAGCTCCCCATTGACTAGGCAGATCTAGGCCTGGCTAGTCAGTTTCTCTAATTAAAATAAGATATATTGCTATCTCTTGTGCTTTGCTGTTTCTATGTCATACTGATTTTTGCTCTCTAATTCCCCTTTCAAAGCCCAGACTGCCCATCTCTGGTGCATCAGTATTTTATATTGTGCTGAGATGTTGATCGTCAACAGGATATTGTTTAATATAATACTGCATGAGCCCACTTCATGCTGGGCTCTAGCAAATTTGCTGCTGCTTCTGCTGTTTTCTCACGGATCTCCAATGGCCCTTTTGCAAACCTGTTTCTTGATCTATTCTCAATAGTCTCAAATCTATTCTCAATAGTCAATGTAATTTTGCAGTCTTTAAACACTTGTGCAATTTTTTAGAGGGGAAAATGGGGGTTGAAATGTATATATCTCTGATTGACTTAGAGGGAGCAGGACTTCCAGACAGACCAGCTTTCTTTTTTTTCCTGCCTTTTTATTATTTTCATAAAGATGAAAAATTTAAAAAGAGAAAGAGAGAAAATACCAAGGAATCATACATGGATGTTACATATAATATCACAATCAGAATGTCTCACAATAAATCAATTGTTATTTAACTCTTCTACAATCATTTAAATTAACTAAGTTAAACCTCATAGAATATTTTTTCTGATCTGTAATTTTTAATATTAACGTTTTTCTGTTCATTCTAACTTAGCTTAAAATAACAACAAAGCATTTGTATTTAAACTATCACTCACTGATAACGGCACGATTTTAATGGCATGAGTAATTATTGGGTGGTAATGGTACCATTCAAAATTTCTCTTTGTTCAAATGAAAATTTTTGAATACATACCTTCTTCCATATATTGCTCCATTCCATCCTCATGTAACACACTGTCTTCTTCAGATTTGCCTGGGGCCTGACAATTCAGGGCTCTGTCATGTCTGTGGCAGTGCTGTCAACAACTTCACCACCCACTTCCTTGAATGTAACTTTATTTCTTGCCATGGATAGCAAGTTAGTGGCCAGTTACTTGGGCTTGGAAGGAATTTTAACCACATACAGCCTGGATGATGCAGGGTTGTCACTTTTCTCATTGCAATATGATTATTTCTGTTGCATACAGTTGTTTCTAGAAAAAGGTTGGCCACTGGGATTGGTGGCCGGACTGCCTGTTCACTGCTTTGTCTTTTCCCATGCACTGTCATCACTGCTGGTGGCACCTAGGGGTAGAGAAAGTTGACCATGCAGGCTAACATGCTGCACTCTCTCACTGGGTCCCTTTCCCCTGCACACTGCTTCTGGCAGTGGCAGCAGCAAGCAGGGAAGAAGCTGGGCCACTGAGAATGATGGCCAGTGCACCCAGCTGCTGTGAGTCTTTTCCTCATGAACTGCCAGCAGTGGTGGCAGTGAGTGAGGAAAATGGTTGGCCGCTGGGAATGGTGGCTGGGGAAGATTTCCAGTTGCTCAACTGGGTATCTGTGAATGTTTGCAGACTTGTACCAGCTCAGCTTGCTTCCTTAAAGAGGGATGATGGGCAGGTACCTCATAGTGTTGTACACATGTGTCCTGTCAAGATCACAGACATGCTCACAAAAGGCTACATGTTTTGGTGGGACTGACAGTTCAGATTTTGAGGTCACACACAGGAGGTTATCTATCCTGACAGGACTGACTACTCAGACTCAGATAACAAGATGGTTGTTGAAATGGTCCCAGCCACAGCTGCAGCTCAAGGTCCAAAAACTCCACTGGTTTCAGCTATGGGAGAGATTAGCCCAAGGGCAGACAAGGGGGCCAGTCAACTTGGCCATGGGAATGGGGAGGAGCTGCAGCATCTTGAAGAAGGAGCTTTGGAAATGGGTAGCATTTCAGATGGGGAACTCCCTCCTCATGATGAGGTAGAACCAATAGTTAGATACCAATTGGGTACATGGTGGGGGAGTTCATAAAGAAAGTTTTGGGTAAAGAATATCAGAGCAGGTTTAAAATTTCACTTTCTGTATGCTCAGAGACTTGTGTGTAATAATAAAGACTTTTGGCAAAGAAACACTCATAAGACTGATACTGCTGGGAGGGAAATGCAGTTCACAACAGGTAGGCAGGTGTAAACTGAATTCAGAAGAGAAACAGCACGTCTCTAATGAAGTAATCAATCAAGCACCAAGATAAGAAAAAGCTTTTGAAAGCAACCAAGAAACAGGTGCTCAGGCAAATAAAACCTACCTGCAAAATAATGGAGTATATTTCCTCAGCCAGGTGTGACCTTGTGAGATAATGTTGAGGTGCCTGGAACTATGTGAAACTTGAGGCAACAACTCCCCAAAACTGGTTTCCCTTTTTTTGCTAGTGAACCACAAGTTAAAGAACAGCATAAAGCCTAGCCCTTATATGAGAGAAAGCAAATTGGTGTATACAGCAGAACACAACACAGACTGCACTCACCAAAACTCCTTTCTTTCATCCCTACATTATACCCTGGCCTAGCTATACTTAGGTAATACATGTGTGTCAGGATCTGGGCTGCTCTGGCAACAAGAACCAAAGCAAACACCACCATATTTACAGGATCATGATGAGGCCCTGCTGAAACTCTCAGTCTACTGACAAGCACCAGCTGGGAGTCCTTGGGGAAGACTATATAAAAACAAGCTCTATCCCTCAGAATTGACTTCAGCAACACATGCTCTCCTGCTGTAGTATCTGCTTCTGGTTCCTGCCATGTCGCCTGCCTCACCATATCGCCTCAGCAGCTCAGGTCTTCCTGTTTGCTACAGTAACTGTATCCTGCCTGACCATTCCTGTTTCAGGTTCCTCCATCTTGCCATACCTCCTGCATCCTACTACCTGCCTTGCCATGTGGTCTGAGCAACATAGGTCTTCCTGTTCGCTGCTCTGTCTGCATCATGCTTGACCTTTTCTGCTCCTGCGGTATATCCTATATCTTGCCATGTCTTCTGCATCTTGCTGTATCTCCTGCCCTGTTATCCCATCTAAGCTACCTGCACCTCTGTGTACCCTCCTGGTTGTCATCCCTTGGCATGTTCCTGACTACTTTTTTTTTTCTGCCATGATGCATTCTTCTGGTTTCTGACCTTGGCCTGTACCATAACTATGATTTGGACTTTCCATTAAACTCTGCTTTTGGACACTGTCTTTCCAAAGGTTCTGTTGCCATAGTCCTGCCCCTGTTGTGCCTATCTTGTCTCCAACCACCCATGTCCTGGACAAAGACCCTGACAGTGAGTATGAATGAATAGTTACTGCATTTCCTCAAGGTGTGGGAGGCACCCCCATACTATCTGCTACATTGGTGAGTAAAACTTGAGGAATCTTCATCTCTAAAATATCTTGGGAGTTTCAGCCTGACCACCTGAGATTCCTTCTCACAATCAGAGGACATATGTCTCTAAAGCTTGAGATACTAGACATAGGTTAGCTCCCCAACACAACTAAGATTCAGCTATAAAAGTCACCTGAAAAGTCACTAGCTTATAGTAGTCAACATTTGTGTTTATACAGTTGCCCATAAACTTCATCTACAAAGAAGTCTGAAGTCAATGTGGAATTCCCTGTGAGTTGAAACATCTGAGACTAAGCATTCTGGTTCCTGACTCCTAGTGGAGCAAGCTGTCACAGCTGGTCTAGGGCCTTGGGAATACAAGCAGCCAAGCTCCCAGGGAGTGAGCAAGCACAGCAAGCAAACAGGAGGGAAAGCAAACAAGAGTTTGGTGGAGGGGGAGGTCCTGAACATTTTCTGCAGTTTTTCCCCCTCTTCTTTATTTCACTTTAGTCCCCACCACACACTCTTTCTCACTCTTGTTTTCCTCCTTGTAACACACTCCCATTTACTAGAAGGACTGTGTGATTAACCTTTAGTAAAGACAGGAGGGAGCATCAGTTGACATAACAGCCCTCCAAGACAGAATCACTAAGGTTATACCAAAAATGGACCAAGGAGACTCCACAGTGGTGGTGGCCTATGACAGCTGTGCATTGTTTGCTTTCTTACCTGAGAGCAACATAGCCTACACATGCAAAAAGTGCAAGCTAGTAACCCTGTTGCAAGAAAACAAGTGTCCACCCTCCAGATAATAAAAGGAAATGAAGAGTTTTAGACAGAGTGGAGGAGCTACAGCAGCTAAGTGTTGTCCAGAAGCAAGAAGAGCTTCAGCAAGCTGAGGCAGCAGAAGAGAAGCTTGGGGGAAGGGAAAATGAGGAAGCTCCCTGGAACAGGGTGGAAAGTAGATTCAGAAGACCTAGAAGACACTCTGCACCAGTGGAACTCAAACTGCTTTAAGTTACTTGAGGAAGAGACGTGAGAGGAACCCACTGTGAAAAAACTACATGATACACTGAATAACTATGAAAAGGAGAAGTCCAATGAAGAAAGATACCAAAGTCTGCAACAACAAAAAGAGAAGAGTGATAGTTGTGGGAGATTCCCTGTTGTGCGAGATGGAAAAATATGTACATCATGATGACCCAGCGAATCAACAAGTGTGCTGTCTCCCTAGTATCAGGATGAAAGTTATAACCAACAAGTTAACACAACTCATACAACCCACTGACAAAGACCCCTTCCTTCTCTTCTATGTGGGAACTACACTGCCAGGAGAAGAATTGATGAAATAACATCAGACTTCAAAACTCTAGTAAGGAAAATAGACACTGGGACCCAGATAGTCTTCTCCCCTATTCTACCTGTATGTGGAAGAGGAACTGTTAGGGAAATAAAAATCTTCAGGTGAATACTGGCTACAATGGTGGTGCCATAAAGAGAGATTTGGATTCTGGGACCACACGCTAAGGATCCTGGAAGAGACTAGTGGCAAATGATGGCTGTGTCTCACAAAGAATGGGAAGCAGATGTTTGGCCAATACATGAAAAACTTCATTGGGAGAGCTTTAAACTAAAACATATATGGGAAGGAAATGTGCAGCATGACATGCCATCACCTGGCAAAGACGCATATATTTCAACAGAGAAAAAACCTCAGGCAGGGCCCAACACTAGTTTCCCAAACAACATAGGAAGAAAATTAGGGCACAACAAGAATGAACTTCGATGTCTCTACACCAATGCCCAGAGTATGGGGAACAAATAATACAAACTTGAGTTCATAGTACACAAAGACAATTACAATCTTATAGAAATAACAAACTTGACATGACTGGAATTCTATTATTGATGGATACAACCTGTTCAAGAAAAATAGGACAAAATATGCCTCTGTGTGAGAAGCATGTATATCTGAACAGAAACACAAGTGGGACCTAGTAGCCCCATTAAAAGCATCTGGCTTAATAGATGCTTTCAATGGGAGAAAAAAATAAGAAAAACATAATGGTTGGCATATTGCCATCCACCCACTCAAAAGAGGGCAAAGATGCAATCTTCAAAAAGCAACTTCCCAGCATTTTCAAGAAGAAATGCAGGACTTCAATTTCCCTGATATATGCTGGGAGACAAATTCTGCCAAACATGGCCCCTCCAAGAGATTTCTGACATGCCTTGCTGATAATTTCCTCCACAAGAAGGTAGAGGAAGGAATGAGAGGATGAGCTATCCTCAATTTAATATTAACATGGATGGCCTGGTGGACAAAATCACAACCATGGGAACTCGGGGAAAGTGGCCATGTGATGCTTGAATTCTCAATAATGAAGGAAACAAAGGGTAAATGCATCCAAACACATATCCTGGATTTCAGGAAAGCCAGCTTTAACAAAATGAGAATAATAAGCCAAGTGCCATGGCAACACACCCTTAAGTGGAAGGGTGGGGAATCTTGCAAAAGAACATTCTTCAAGCACAACTATGAACAATTTCATCAAGAAATAAGTGAAGAAGAAAGCAGAGGAAGCCCACATGGCTCCACAAAAGGTTAAGTGCATCATTTGAAGCATATATTGTTGCCAGTGTATTTATCTTCCCATTTGGGAGTCTTATTTTCAGAATAATAAATCTTCCTTCTAAACCTTTTAATTCTTCTACAACTTTAAGCCTTAGTTATTAATATTAATAATTTCTTTTTAGTACCAGCTAATTCCTCATATACTTTGCCCTGTCTCTTATGTTTCAAAATGAACAATTATGTTTTATTTATGTGAGCTTCTTGATTGCATATCTGCCCTTTGTTTCCTTAAACTGAAAACTTTAGTTTGCATGGAAGGGGAGCTCATTCCATTGATATTTATTAGTATGATCTTCATTCTCTCTGTGTGATTCTTTTTTGAGAGCCTGAACAATTTCATGTCTTCTCAACTTTGTCAATAACTGCAAAACCGAAAATCTTCCTGTTGGAAACTTCAAAATAACTTTGAATTCACAAATTGCTATTTTTTCTCCATCAGCTATGCAGCATCCAAGTCAGACCTTTCCTCTTGAGTTTATCCTCCATTCTTCCCTTTCCCTCCTCTTATATACTCTATGCAATTCTCTGTAGCTACAAAATGAATTTACAGTTTAACATGACACTTTAAAACAGATTTAGATAAAAAGGTAGAAGGGGAAGAGGCACAAAAGGGTAGAAAGGTTCAGTGTATTAGTCACTCTTTTAACAATGTTACATTTGTTAGTCACATTTCATTTCAATATTGATCTCTGTTAAAATATTACTGAGAATTAATTTGAGAAGAAAAATTAATTGATTTTTTTCCCAATAATCTTCATCAATTTTCTATCAGTCCATCAGTGAGCGGGAAACTTTTACTTCTTTTCTTTCAGAATTAATCCCATATCCATTTTTTCTGAGCCTAGAAGATGGCACTGATAGTCCACAATTCATTTTATATCTGTGTCATAAGCTTGAAAGCTTGTTACTCCATTGCTCTTTCCTTTCTCTCAGACAAGACTGAAAGGGGGCAGGGTCCCATAATTCTTTATTATCTTCGCCTCAGAATATAGTTGTTTGGGAACTGCAAATCGGCATTAAAAAAAATCAAGAGCAAGTTAATCTGGAAGCACAGTGCATGAAACACACTTCCTTAGTTTCACTCTCTCAGTTTCTTTTCAGAAAAAGAAAATGATGGTAGAAAAAAGACTTCTGTTTCTTATCACACACAAACATCAGTCATATCAAGGTCTGTCCCCCTCCCCACCCCATCCATCAATCTTAGCCTCTTAAACACAGATGACAGATATTTACAGATGTTGAAGTTTAATTAAAGTTCAGATTGTGTTAGAACAATCCTTTGAGTTGCCCTTTTTTGTAATGAAAATGAAGATTGAACACTTCCAATTCACTGTGTGTTGGTTTCCCAGATTTTCTGGCATAAGTCTGTTATGGTTCTGACTGGTACATACTTCAGCAACTCTTCAGGGTTGTTGTCAATGCTTGATGTTTTGTCTGACAACTGGCTTATTGCCCATGCTTCTTCTTCCTCAAACATGACTGCTTCTGCTTCTGTTTCATTTTCTACATTATCCCAGTAATTGGTGTGGAAAAACAAGAACATCAGCTTGGCAACCAAGTGCAGATTGGTCCAAGCGATTATTTTTCCTATTGCAACCCATGGTTGTGAAAGTTGGACAATGAAATAGTTAGACAACAGGAAAATAGACTCATTCAAACTGTGGTGTTGGCAGAGGTTCCTGTGGACAGTTCGGGTGACAAACAGGTGCTAGAGCTTATTAAACCAGATGCATCCCTCATCAGCAAGATAACAAAACTGACACTCAGGTATTTTGGCCACATTATGTGATCAAGCTCATTAGAAAAAGATATAATGCTTGGAATGCTCAGTGGCAAGAGAAAACCAGGTTGCCAAAAAGTGAGGTGGTTAGACTCCATGAAAGAGGATGCAGGCCAGAGCATAGTTCAGCTGAAAGAGGTGGCACAGGATCGAAAAGTGTGGCGAGATTTGACCCATAGGATCACTTATAGTCAGACACAACTGAACAGCTGAACAACAACAGAGTTCAGATAGAACACTGTTAATCATCAGGAAACTTTCTGTTTCAAAGTCCTTTCCAGATATGCAAATAGGAATGCCTTTAAAGTCTTAGTTGAAGCAAGTTGACATAATATTTGCTTGGCTCAAAAAAATAGAATTAAAAAGAGCAGAAAAGGAAAAGATGGAGCTTAGAAAAATTTTAAGGGGGAGGGGTTGACTCTTTTTCAGTTTTCCTTATCTGGCCATCTCATTAAAATCAGAGCTGGACTTGAAAGACTTCAAAGCTCACCTGTCACTTGAAGAGATTAAAAATTCTCTCATATTTTAAGAATGTCTAATCACAATAAGGTAGTGGAGCTGCCAGATGAGTCACCATTCCCCCAGAAGTCCCACAAAAACGCCACACAAAAACACATCTTGATTACAAGGAATCCATTTCTGCATGGAAGTTTTATTAATGTGAATGGAACTGCTGAACATTGATTCTATGTTAGAAAAAGATGCAAACTGAAAACTGCCAAATTGCCAATTCAGAAATTAATGTTAGGAATTATCCATGTTACACTAGAGGCAGAACAGAATGTGGGGTAGAGACAGCTCACAAAATGATGCTATGAGGCAGGGAAAATCTGCTTGTCTGGTTTTGGAAAACAACTGAGAGAAGGCAAGACTGCGATAAAGTTGTATACAGATGTTGGAGAAATCTGCAATGGATTCAAATGCACTTTGCAATAGTCTAGCCTTTATTAAACGACATGGATTTCAAAAACTTGACAACCAGATTTTAAAAAAAACTGGAATATTATGCAAATTCAGTTGTAATAAAATGTGAAAAATATAAACCTCATTGTCATGCCAAAGCAATGCTGCCCAAAACATAAGCCTCAATAAAACAGTGCAAATGATGAGACAATTATACTGTGGTTGCAACATGACTCATGGGGCACAATCCAGCCAAACGTTAGTTGCAGCAAAGTCCCATAGAAAGCAAGAAGGCCTAAGGAATAGTTTTAACAAAGTTTGCAGTCCCTAGTGATGTGGACATTATTAGCTTAAAGAAGCCCACAGGATACATGCTAATTGGCTTAAGGGCCTTTGGTCTTTTTCAGTGTCAGGTTTCTACATTATTGCATTCTCTCTGGAATATTTTTCACTTAAGCTAGAAAGATACAGTGTAACAGTCATTGATTAAAAAATAATATCAAAAGAATGAAGGAAAGGTTCAATTTAGATGTCAGGAAGCACTTCCAGATAGTTAGGACCCCGAAGGTATGGAATGGACTTCCACAGAGGGTGGTTGAGGTCCCATCGGTGAGGGTGTTCAAGGATAGGCCAGACATGGACATGGTGGGCATGTCATGAGCAGAGCCGGCTGCAGCCGGGGGTCAGACTAGATGGCCTGGGAGGCCTCTTCTGACTCGCTCTGTTTCTATGTTTCTATGAAATGTTTAACTGAACCTGTAGTTGAAAACATGAGTCACCCTGGACCATGTATACTTTTTTCATTGTTTTGTGGTTTTATTACACTAAAACCCTTTCATGTAGTTTTTCCCAGGTAGTAAAATCAGTGGTGTATATTTGTTAAAACATTAGGTGAAACTGTCTGTATGAAAGAGGTTACTAGCAAGAGGTTGTTACTGTACTTATTTTAAAAAGAACTTTCCCCCCTCCTATGGAATCTAAGTAGGAGTATTTGTTAGCCTTGCATTTCCTAACCTCCTTTACTTCTTTTATATTTTCTTGGTGGCTTGTGCCTCAAACAGATTTGGTTTTGAGGACTATGTGTCAAACTGAGCCAATTGTAGCCCATCAGCCATGTGCAGTTGGCTGCATAGATCTCCTGTTTATGCTGCCTGCCAGGCTGAAAGCAGGGCTGATAGGATCCATTCAATTTGATTTCTATATTCTTTGAAGCTCTGCTATGCAAAACTGTATTCATTTCATAGCAGTGCAATCCTGTGCATGTTACCACAGCTGGCCAAGGATGCTGGAAATTGTACAACTCTCTCCAAACATGTATAATACTGTACTCTATGACACTGATATTTCATCAGCCCTTAGCGAATGGGTGAGAAATATTTAGCTTTGCAGAAGCTGCTAGACTGCAACTCCCAGCATCCCTCACCACTGGCTATGCTGGCTAAGGTTGCTGGGAATTGTATTTGAACAGCATTATGCAGACCAATGTTTTCTATTTCTGTTGTGGGGGTAATGTAGGTATTGAATGCCATCTTCTTGACAAAAAGGTTACAAATAAGATAAACAAATATATACTTTTTATGGAGTGGGACACAACCCGTCTGTCAGAATGACTGCTGACAAATAGGGGTAGGAGGCAATGCTGGGCTTTCTTTGCACTTCCCTCAAACTCCTTCCTAGCCGAATTTTTTCCACTCTTGTAAACCTAGGAGGAGGAAAGAAACAGAGAAGCAGCAGTTGAGAAGGATGTGGTTAAATACCTGCAAAAGCTGCTTTTTATACTGAGACCAGCAGGAAATTGGCAGCAAAACAGTTCTAGCCAGAGATGCCAGCAAAGCCCCCTTAAGGCTTGCTTCAAAGACAAGGCATGAGAAGCTCTATAAATTCTTCTCTAGCTCAGATTTCTGTTCAAACTCAGAGGGAGAAATAATCCTGGGTGCTTACCCAAGATGTGCCTATTCTGTAGATGCATAGCCAAGCCAGCTTCCACTGCACAGGAGAGCACCCTGGGGAGAGGGGCGGGTAGAATGGAGTCTCTTAGGCACTTGGGGTATTTTTGCTGTCCAAAACGGCTGCTTCTAGCAGCACACTCAGTGGGTGTGTGGCCACGGGTATGCATACTTGCATGCCAACAGTCACCACTGCACCAATGTGGATGTAACCAACTATTGACCAAGAGCAGGGAGGACTCATTCTCAAGCCTGTAACTAAGATTCTGAGGTACTGAATCAGGGAGTTCATCCATGCAAATCATGCCAGTAAGCTGTTGGCCTTTCTCTACACAGTTTTTAGACATGATATATTGAGCCATGATATCTTTCTGTGCCCATTTGATGGACAGAGCTCCCACTTATTTTGAAGAACTGAAGTCTCAAGTATGAAAAGCAAGGACATACCTACAGCCAAAGGGGGAGAATGAGAAAGGGTCAGCTTACTACAAGCCCTGGAAAATAAAAGCTGGGAAAGGAGAGGAAAAAAAACAGCTTAGAATTTAAAGCTTTCTCCCCTCCAGTGGTGCTATTAGTATTGGGAGCAGCACTAAGAGCAGACTCGCAGCATTTGCCACAACCCTCAGCATTAGTTCAGCCTGTCAAGAGATATTTATTTAGGACATTTTTATCCTGTCCTATACCAATTGTCTCTGGATGGCTTACAATGTAGTAAATAAACAATTGATACAACAATCAATAAGATAAAATACAACTGAGGATGTTAATAAACCCTGATTAAAACGTTTAAACTTTAAAATATTGGGTAAATAAAAAGGTTTTGTCCTGGCACTAAAAAGCATATAAAGTTGGCACCAGGAGAACCTCTCTGGAGAGCGCATTCCACAGTCGGGGCGCCACCACAGAGAAAGCTGCCCTCTGAGTGTTCTCTCTCCTAACCTCCTTCAAGGAGGGTTCCTGGAGCAGGGCCTCTACTGCAGATCTTAGGGGTGGGAGGCTGTATAGGGAAAAAGACATTCCTTCAAGTCCCAAGCCATTTAGGACTTTATAGGTCAAAACCAGCACCTTAAATTGGGCCTGGACTTCAATGGGGAGCCAGTGTATATGGGCGTTAGATGAGAATAGTGACTGGCCCCTACAGCAGTCTGGCAGATCTGTTTTGAACCAATTGAAGTATCTCGACCGTCTTCAAGGGCAGCCCCACATAAAGTGCATTACACTAGTCTAACTGGGAAGTTACCAGAGCATGTGTCACCATTGCCAGGAAGTGCTTGTCCATGTAAGGATGGAGCTGATGGATCAGCCATAGCTGAAGGAAAGCATTCCTCACCGCCACCTGAGCTCTGGGTCAAGGAGCACTCCCAAGCTGCGGAGCCTGTCCTTTAGAGGGAGTGCAACCCCATCCAGGACAGGGCCAAAATCACTTACCTGAAAACCCGAACCACCTACCAAATGGACCTCTGTCTTATCTGGATTGAGTTTCAGTTTATTGGCCTTCATCCAGCCCATTACCTTGGCCAAGCACCGGTTCAGAACAGCCACTGCCTCACCTGGATATGTTGTAAATTAGAGGTAATGCTGAGTGTCATTAGCATCCTGATGAGTCCACAGCCCAAACCTCCTGATGACTTCTCCTAGTGGTTTCATGAAGATGTTAAAGAGCATGGGGGACAAGATAGAGCCCTGTGGTACTTCATGGCAAAGCTGCCATGGCGCAGTGCTATAGTTCCTCAGCACCACCTTCTGGAATTGGCTGGACAGGTGGAAGCGGAATCACTGCCATGCAGAGCTGCCTACTCCCAACCCAGCCAGCCTATCCAGAAGTATACCATGGTCAATGGTATCAAAAGTCACTGAGAGGTTCAGCAGAACCAATAGGGAAACACTCCCCCTGTCCCTCTTCCTGCACAGGTCATCATACATAGAAACATAGAAAACAGATCGAGTCAGAAGGGGCCTCCCGGGCCATCTAGTCTGACCTCACGCACCAGCTGGCTCTGCTCACGACATGCCCACCATGTGAACATCCAGCCTATCCTTGAACACCCGCACTGATGGGGCCCCAGTGACCTCTCGTGGAAGCCCATTCCATACCCTTGGGGTTCTGTCAGGAAGTGCTTCCTGGCATCCAAATGGAACCTTGGCTCCCTGAACTTTGCTCCATTGGAGCGTGTCCTGCCTTCCTCTGCAGGGGAGAACAGGTCTCTACCAATCTCCATGTGATATCCCCTCACATACCTGTATGTTGCCAACATATCCCCTCTAAGTCTCCTCTTCTCCAGGCTGAAGAGACCCAGTTCCCTGAGTCTCGCCTCATATGGCATCCCCTGCAAACCAGCCACCAACCTTGTGGCCCTATGCTGCACTGACTCTAACCTGGCTATATCCTTTCTGTAATGAGGGGCCCAAAACAGAACACAATACTCCAGTTGCAGGCGCACCAGAGTCATGTAGAGTGATAGTAATACCTCTCTTGATCTAGAAGCCACACTTCTGGCTATGCAACCAAGGGTGGCGTTCGCCCTCTTGACCACCGCATCACACTGCTGACTCATGTTTAGCCTGCAGTCAACCAGTACCCCAAGGTCCCTTTCACAAGTGCTGCTCTCCAGCCACTTGTCACCTAACCTGTACTTATGACAGCTATTCCTATGCCCCAAGTGCAAGACCTTGCACTTATCCACATTGAATGCCATCCTGTTGTCTCCTGCCCACTTCCATAGTCTGTCCAGATCCTTTTGGATCTGGAGTACGTGCTCCTCAGTTGTGGCCACTGCTCCAGTTTTAGTATCATCTGCAAATTTGATCTGCAGACTGTTCACCCCTTCTTCCATGTCATTAATGAAAAGATTAAACAGGATCGGCCCCAGGACAGAGCCCTGGGGGACCCCGCTTGTCACTGGCCTCCATCCCGATGATTCCCCGCTAATGGTTACCTTCTGCTTTCGGTCAGTCAACCATGCTCTAATCCACTGGACAGTGCTTTGGTGTATCCCAAAACTCCCCAGTTTCTCCACCAGGATATAATGGGGCACGCACTTTGTCAAAGGCCTTGCTGAAATCCAGGTGTACCACATCCACTGCATCCCCTCCATCTAGCCATCTCGAAACCTTGTCATAGAATTCCACAAGGTTTGTCTGGCAGGACCTGTTTTTGCGGAAGCCGTGTTGCGTGGCTGTCAGCCTCCCTTCCCTATCTAGCATCACTAGATCTCTCTCTAATATGAGCCTTTCCATTGTTTTTCCTACAATGGACGTTAGGCTAACTGGACTGTAATTCCCCATGTCCCTTCTACTACCCTTTTTGCAAATTGGGACCACTGATGCCACACTCCAGTCCTCTGGAACTTTACCCGTTCTCCACGAGGCCTCAAAAATAGAGGCCAGCAGGTGTGAGAGAACCCCTGCCAACTCTCTAAGTACTCTTGGGTGTAACCCGTCAGGGCCTGGCACCTTTGTACCATCCAGTGCCCTGAGGAACTCCTCGACTTCAAGGGGAGTGACTCTAATCTGTGCCACTAAGTCCCCAGCCTCAACTAATCTCCTACGCGGATATCCCCCGTCCTGCTTTGGGGAGAACATAGAGGCAAAATTGTCATTTAGCATCTGTGCCTGTTTCCTCATATCAGTCACTGGATCCTCCTTTCTCCTTATTTAGCAATCCCCACCACTACTTGTCTCCCCTTCCTCTTCCTATTTACATGCTGAGAGAAGCCCTTTTTGTTGCTCTTGATATTCTTGGCAAGTCTCAGCTCGTAATCAGCCTTAGCCTTGCGAAGAATCCTTCTGCAACGGGCCTCCTTCTCCCGGTATACCCTTTTGTCTATTTGCCCCAGTACCCATTTCCTATGGAGGTTCCTCTTTCATCTAATCCCTCTAACCACCTCCTTTCGCATCCATGGCGGCACTCTCCTCCGCCTCCCCACCTTACTGACTAGAGGTATCATCAAGGCTTGCACCTCCAAAACCTCCCTTTTGAGTGCCATCCACCCCACCTCAACTCTCTTGCCTTCCAGTAACCTATCCCAGGAGACTTTCCCCAGTCTGGCCTTCGGTTGGCCAAAGTTGGTCCTCTTGAAGTCCCAGCTTCTAGTGCTCGACCTGCTGCCCATCCGCAGTCCCCTGATCTCAAAGCAAAGGATGGAGTGATCACTCGCATCCAGCGCTCCCCTAATCTGTACTTCATCTATCAGCTCCTCCCTATTCGTCAAGACCAAGTCAAGGATGTTTCCCCCCCTTGTCGCCTCTCATACCCTCTGTGTGAAAAACCCTCCCTCAATAGCTTCTAGGAAGCAACGTGACCTGGCTGTCACCATCGAGTGAGTCTCCCAAGTAATATCCAGGAGATTGAAATCTCCCATATTTACTGTGTCTCTCCCCCGAGATATCCTTAGAATCTGGCCTGTCAGGACATCATCCAGGGTCTCAAGTTGACCTGGAGGGTGATAACATACCCCACTGTCAGGTCTCTTTCCCTGTCAAAACCCCTAAGTTTCACCCAGACTGCCTCTACCGAATCCCCATCTGTGCTGCATTCTATCTCACTGCATCCTATCCCTTCCCTGATGAATAAAATCACGCCCCCACCTCTTTTTCCCTTCCTGTCCTTTCTAAAAAGGTGATACCCTTCCATGTTCACATTCCAGGCTTGCCTTTCATCCCACCAAGTTTCTGTGATTCCACCAGATCATACCCTCCTATTCCCAGGAGAGCTTCAAACTCTTCCTGCTTCTTACCCATGCTCCTAGCATTGGTGTATATGACCTCAACTCCTTCCCACTGCTTCCCTTCCTTGGAGTTCCCAGCCTTCTCCTTCCTCCTGTCCTCCCTGATACCTGGCCCCTCCCTGTAGGAGTCCTGTCAGTCCCTGCAGTATCTCTAAAACCCTGCTCCCAGAGCCCTGATCCTCCCCGCACACTTGTCCAGTGCGGGCACGTTACTGGGGGGCCTGAACCCCCCCATCAGTTTAAAGTCTTCCCAACAAAGCTCACTAGAGCATCTCCAAAGGACCTTTTCCCCATCCTCGTGAGGTGTAACCCGTCCCTTGCCAGAAGTCCACTGGCAAGAAAACGAGTGCCGTGGTCGAGGAACCCGAAGCTTTCCTTCTGGCACCCTACCCTAAGCCAGTCGTTCACCTTGGAGGCTCTCCTGTCCCTTCCTGGCCCAAATCCCCAGACAGGTAAGATTGACAAGAATCCACTTGGGCCTTTAGCTCCCTGAGTTTCTTCCCCAAGGCCTCAGAGTCCCTGGTGGTCCCAACCACACCCTGCCTGGCCACATTGTTTGTGCCCACATGGATCACCAGGAGCGGCTGGTGACCCCCAGAGTGAACAAGACGCTCCACTCTGTCCTTCACATGCTGGATGCCTGCACCTGGCAGGCAGCAAACCTCCCTTGTCTCCAGGTTGGGGCGGCACACCGCCAACTCAGTGACCCTCAGCAGGGAGTCCCCAACAACAATCACCCGCCACCATACCTTACGGTGCTGGTGGGCAGCCATGCCCTGGCCCTTGCCTCACATCCCAGGCTGGGGGTCCTGCTGGTCCCCCGAGGCCTCATCAGCCCCAGCCTGCTCAAGTGGAGAGAACCTGTTTCCCAGCTCCAGATTGGTGCCAGGAGAAGGAGGAGGCCGTGCTGGCCTCCTCCTCCTGTGGGTGACATGCCTCCATGTTTCCGCAGCTGCTCCTCCCATGGCCTCTCCCTCAACCGTCTGTCCAGAGGGGGGCTGCTCCAGGGGGGCCTGGAGAGCTCTCTCAGCCCTCAGGCACCTCATCTCCTCTTCTAGCAGTGTCACCAACTTGCACCGAGGTCAAGTGTATCCCTGCCTCTCCTGGGGGAGAAGGGCGAACATGTCGCAGCTCTCGCAGTGGACAGCAACATCCGTGACTCCTGCCAAGGCCATCTCCTGGTCTGCCATCGGTATTCCTTCCGAGACCTTACCTTGGTCCCCTGCCTTGTTTCTCCTGCAGTTCCTCTCACTCGCCCAGTTCTCCCAGACAAAAACCCACTCGCATACACACACACACACAAGGATAAAATAACTTAAATTTAAATTGGAAGAAAAGCAAAGCAAAGCACAGCACAGCATAAACAAAACAAACAAACAAACCTCTGTGTCTCAGGGAAGGGAGTCTCCGGACAGCCCAGGCCACAGCTAAGGGACGCAGACAAGGGATGACGCCTTATCAGTCCCTCAGGCCGGTGGCCCTGCCTGTCCACTTCCTCCTGGCTGCTCTAACCTATCTGGCCCGCCCCCCTTCCTCTCTGCTCCCCTGCCCAGCTCCTACCTTGCCTTCGCCAGTCCCTTGGCCACTCAGCACTCTCTCCCAGCCTGTGCCTCTGCTGCTCTGCCAAGAGGCCAGAGTCAAAAGCCATACAAGGTGACCAAGGCAGATTCAGTTCCATAACCAGGTTTGAAATCAGACTGAAATGGGCCCAGATAATCAGTTTCATCCAAGAGTTTTTAGAGTTGTCCTGCTAGCACCTGCTCCAACACTTTGCCCAATAATGGGATGTTGGCCACCGGTCTAAAGTTGGCAGCCACTTCTGGGTCCAAGGACACCTTCTTCAGGATAGGCCAGATCACCACCTCCTTCAAGGGGACAAGGACCCGGCCTTCCCTCAGTGATGCATTGATGACTTCTTGGATCCAGGAAACAATCTCGTGTTTGACTCTGGTAAGCAGCCACGAAGGGCAAGGGTCAAGTAAACAGGTACCAGTCCTAGCACCTCGTCCATGTCATCAGGCTGCAACAACTGAAATTCATCCAACAATGATGGACCAGATGGGGCTCTGGACATTTTCCGTAATGGTATCCTATTAACTGTGGAATCCAGCTCATGACGAATCTAAGCAATTTTCTCCTTAAAGTGCTGGGCAAAGCTGTCACAGCGGGCTATTGATGCTGTCACTGAATCTTTTGAGCCAGGATCTATTAGGCTGTGCACCACCCAAAAAAGCTCTGCTGGATGGCACTGTGAGGAGGCAATGGAAGCAGAGAATTGCTTCTTTGCTGCTCTCACTGCCACAGCATAGGCTCGATAATGAGCTCTTAAACATGTTCGATCAAATTCATCCTGTGATCTCCTCCACCTGCGCTCTAATCATCTCCCAGCCTGCTTCATCACCTGTAACTCAGGTGTGTACTATGGTGCTGAGCGGCATCTGCCTGGTGGGAGAGGACACTTAGGAGTGATCATGTCGATAGCCCTGGTCATTTCACCATTCTACAAATCAACCAGAGCATCAATAGGATTGCCAGCTTTATCAACCAAGAAATCTCCCAGAGCCCTCAGGAATCCATCTGCATTCATAAGGCTCCAGGGGCAGACCATCTTAATAAGGTCCTCACCCTTACAGAGGGAAAGGTCAGCCCCGAGCTCAAACCTCAGAAGGAAGTGACCATGACAATGGAATTAAGTGCAGAATTCTCACTTCCAGATCACCATCTTCCTGTCCCAACAAGAAAACCAGGTCCAGAGTGTGACCTCGTTCATGCATTGGACCAACGATGTGTTGAGACAGCTCCATGACTGCCATTAAGTCCTGAGCTGCCCTGATCAGAACAGCCTCAGCATGAAGACTAAAGTCCCCCAGGATCAACATCCTGGGGATCCTCAACACCAGGTTTAAGATGATCTCCGTCAGCCCAGGTAGGGAGTTTGATGGGCAAAAGGGAGCACTGTACACCAGCAGAATCCCTAATCTGTCTCAATCTCCCAACGCCAGGTACAAACACTCTAGGCCCAGTCTTGAGGGAACGAAAAGCCCTGCAAGAGGAATTGAGGCCCGATAAACAAGGGCACCCCCCTCCCCTCCCCTCTAGGCATTGCTGGTGCTGGATCAGATACCTGGGCAGGCAGAGCTGAGTAAGGGGGACATCTCCCCACTACTCCCGCCCAGGTATCTATACTGCATGCCAAGTCAGTCCCCTCATCCACAATTAAATCATGGATGAGAGATGTTTTAGTATGGACTGATCTGGCATTCAACAGCAGCACCATCAGGCCCAAGGGTCAGTTGAGAATACTGTGTGGAACCCTCCAGTTGGGGGAGTAACCAGATGATGGGACAGATAGTAAACATCAGTCCCTCCTTCTATGATGACATGTTAGACCCCCAATGCCATATCTTCCCCTGCCCATTACCACCCCAATGGTGAGGCCCATGTGCTCCTCAGGCACTCCCATAACAACCTAAAACCCAATAAACAATAAAATAAAATTCCAGCTCAGTCACAAAATACAATTAAAAATTAAAAACCCTCCAGCCAACCCACTAACAAAAGGGCAGAATCCCTGACCTAGCCCAACCCCGCCAGCCCTGAATGGCCCCAAACAGCTTTATGCCCTTTGACCATTGCCCTTCGGCCACCAAATTTACAGCCTGAACAAGGAAAAAAAACTGATTTTGCTATTAGAAATCTGGATTTACAAATATTTGTTTACCATTTAAAACATCCCAACTCCTGCAATGTATGTTTAGCATGTCTGTCTATTCCTATGTGAAGATGAAAAAGAGCAGACCGAAAATGGCAGCTTCCTCAGGTATCAATAATTGTTGAGGGGTGAGGGATGGCAATGTACTGGAGGACAGAGCTGTGTGTAAAACAGATGACCTGCCCTGCATCCCTAAGCTAGGCTGCTGTTCTCAGGTGAAACTGAGGATGCTGTCCCCTTGCCAATAAAATCCAGCAGCTGGTCCAGTTGACTTTGTACATGGAATGACAAGGGGCAGGATATAGTCCTTTGCCTCAGGCAAAGAAATATGTTGGCCCAGCCTAGATAGGTGGATACAGAGATAGATAGATTGGCAAACTATGCCAGTTTTTTCTAGACTGGGGTACTGTTGTTTGTGCTCCCAAAATACCATTTTGAAGGAAGTATATTTCATAAAATAGAGTGTATCTCTTTTGAAAAATCTCTTCTGAATATTTCTGTGGCCTTCTTAGTGCAGCATTTCCTTTCTTTAATTGTGTTTCCTGCTAAAAGCCATGTGTGGCTTTACTTTCATTAATGGACTCCCATGGGGTCTACAACAGGGGCGGATGATGCCAGGGCCATTTTCTAAACAGATCAGGACAACAGTGTTCAGAGCACTGATCTTTACTATGTTGAATTTGGTCAGCTAGACTGACTTTGTGTTACAAAAGAAAGGTATTGTAGAAGTCAGTAACAAAAGACATGAGCAAAGTTGGCCAACAGAAAAATATAGCTTAAAGAGACTAATTTTATTCCATCTTGAATGCCACTCCTCCCTTCAAGCCAGAAAAAGCAGATGCCACCTTTAATCACCTGGAATGTCTGATGCTTCTCAGCTGGTCAGTCACCCATGCTGGCTGGGCATGCTGGGAGTTGGAGGAGTTTTTTGCTTTCTGACTGTGCATAAGATTGCACACTTTATAGAGTAATCCTGTTACTCAGAAGCAGGTCCAACTGAACATATTCCTATCTATGTTAGTGTGTATTGCATTGCAGCCTTATTTATAATTTTCATTTGAATATTCATTCAACCAGAACAGTCAAAGCAGATTACAAGTTAAACATAAAAATGTAACAATGGCAAATTTCAGCAGGCAATTAACACCCCCCAGCATATGTATGTATATATGAATATAATGTAGCAATGGTGTTAAAAATATACATGTGGTGGTGTGGCGGTTAAGAGCATGGGACTAAGACTCAGAAGATCTGGGTTCTGGTCCCCACTTGGCCATGGAGTCAACTGGATGACTTTGGGCCAGTCACTGACTTACCTCAAGGGGTTATTGTTGTGGGGATAAGACTGAGAGGAGGAGAAGGAAAATGATGTAAACTGCCTTGAGTTCTTTGCAAGGAAAGGGGTAGAATATAAAACTAATAAAGAAATAACAACTTTATTTTGAGAAGATATATTTGATGAATGCGAAAAAGGGGATTGGGATAATTTTTGGCCAGGGCAACTTATTTTATATTGTTAACTTGTTTTATATTTTTATTGTATAATATTTTAATTGATATATTTGTGAGCCGCCCTGAGGCTTCGGCAAATGGGGCGGCATAGAAATTTTCTAAATAAATAAATAAATTTTTGTCAAGAACTAAAAAGAATGGGCAGATATGAGCTCAATGAGGGTAACCATATGTGGGCCTGGGGGAAGAAGGAAACTGTGATAATTGGGGGTGGGGGTGGAATTAGAATTGTAGGTATGTGTGGAGTTAGACTACAAAACTCTCTTTTCCATGTTCTATGGCGAGGTTCCATGAAAAGGAAAAAAAAATGACACCAGATATCTCCCATCCCATCCATTTCAATGAACTATTTAGGCACAGGACTGGAAACCAGGATAAACTGCAAGATTCTGTTGCAGATCCATTTTGTGTGCTCTCTCCTGAAAAAGTGGTGAAGTGGTTACAGAGGTTAATTAGGCAGTGTTGTGAACTTTCCCAGTGTCCAAAAGCCAGGATGGTTTTTTGAAGCTTTGCCAAGGCCTTAAGGCCTTGTTAATGATTGTTGGGAAAACATCAGGCTTGCAGCTGCCTTCCCCAACCATTCTGTAGATAAGAGCTGCTTTTGCTGTGAGAGTGAAGCAGCTTCACACACACACTCCCTTCACTATCTCCAAGGAGACACCTGAACCTGAATGTTCTGACAGCTTCTGGAGCAAAAGAAGAGAGAGAGAATACTATAAGATATATGGCAAGAAGCCCTGTCTTTTGATCTTGGCCTCAGGGATTAGAATTGATGCATCACATACCCAGGCAATTTTGGAAGTCCATGGAGCATCCCCTGGTCTACTCAGGAAACCAGGCCAGCAACAAAGATGGGGAAATGTATGGCTTCTTTCACTTCTGGATAGTCTGCATCCATATTTCATCTGTATTTGATAAACTGTATATCATCTTTGATGCAAATACTTTTGTTTCTTCCTAAGCATTCTCTGATCTAAACATGCATAAGTCTGTGCCCTGAAAAATATTTGAGATGCTTTCAGATTGCTGGTCAAAAGGAAACTTATAATATTAGAAAAGGAAAAGGACATGATAATTTCAATTAAACATCAGCAGGAACAGCTAATGTTTTTAAAGCACCAAATGCAGACTGGAATTAATATGCCTTCAAGACCATATTTTTAAAGCCAGCAGTATTGAGGCCATACGAGAAACCCCTAACTCTGCCTAGTCTAATGACTTTTGCTAGTAGATCAGATAGTATGGCCTCAGATCTTAATGTATGGGCAAGTCATTTGGGTGCAAATGAAGGTGGCACTTCAGTTAACATGAACCCAAACCATTTGAGGCAGGGATATGAAAACTTTTAGGCCCATGAACACATTTTGCAAGTTGAAAAACTGTCCTTGGCACTCTCATGAAATAGCTGCTGTGGGAGGTATGGCAAAAGACAACTCATTTACAAAAACTCTGTGTCTTACAAGGCCAAGGTAGTTTTGAGTCCCAACACACTAAACAACTCCTCTGAAACTAAGCGTTCAGCACCAGTGGAAAACTATTTCACAGCAATCACAGCAACTGGAAGAAAATGTGTTAATTTGTAAAGTGGGAAGGGTAGGTAGCAATGTACAGATGTGAAATCAGTGTTTCATAGAGCATCAGGTGTATTTCTGTCACTCAGCCTTTGTCAGAACCAGACTCCCCCCCACCCACAGATTTTTCTTTTACCTATACTAGTTCACATTGATTAAAGTACATGTGTAATAATGCAAATTAGCACTTGTGCATGCATGCACAAACGCACCCTGTGGAAAGCCAATATTGAAGTCAATGGAAGAACTGGTGTGCTGCAGAATCCACATATCACATGCACCAAAATCTGAACTAATTTGAATCTGAGCTGTATTCTGACATCCCTAGGCTTACAGCACCTAGGTGAGTGCCAGGAAATGTGTCTGGTGCTGATTCACAGTATCAGTGTTAGCCTTGAAAGCTTTTTGTAGCTGGAGTACTGCATAACTAGAAAAACATCTCTCCATGTACAAGCTGCTCTTCTCCCTGTACAGACAAACACTGATTAACAGTGGCAGACAGAGGCTTGCTCTAAGAATGCTGCTGCTTATTTGCGGGTGCAGAATTTCTTATTTGATAGCTGCTATGGGAGGCGTGGCTGTACAGGCAGAAGGAGAATCTGAGCTGGAGGATATTGTAAATACAGCACTGTCCTCTGATGGCACTTTTCTTATTATATACCTCTGTAAAGGAAAATGCATGGAAAAGAAAGCTTGACCGCTCTGGTAACATGCCTGTTGAGTCCAAAGTCGGGTTTCATACATAATACATGATAAATTGAAACTTCCTATTTCCACTTAGCAATTTTGCTACACTTCACAATGCTTGTAGTTATTTTTAAGCCTTCATTTCTCCACCTTTGCTTCACTCTGTTTAATATTTTATTTGGTGTATCATAGAATAGTAGAGTTTGAAAGGGCTAGAGGGTTCCATTGGTATACTGCTCTAACGGTCATGAAGTTCTTCCTGATGTTCAGCTAGAACATTCTTTCCTGAAACTGGAATCCATTATTCAAAGTCCTGTACTCTGCAATGATCAAGAAGAGAGCCTGACCTTCCTTTTTGCGACAAACTTTCAAGTACTTGAAGAGTGCTATCATATCTCCCCTCAGTCTTCACTTTATGAGGCTAAACATGCCCAGTTCTCTCATTCTCTCCTCATAGGGCTTTGTTTCTAGTCCCTAGATCAGGGGTCTCAAACTCAACTTACCTGGGGGCCACTGGAAGTAGAGTCTGGGTGAGGCTGGGCTGCATCAAGTATTCCACCACCGTGGTGGTGGTGGGCCACTCATCTGGAGGCCGGCCCAGGTGCCGCCAGCACTTTGAAGGCCGCAGGGCCCCTCCCCCATGCCCCGCCCATCCCAGCAATTGGCCCGTGGGCCACAAGTTTGGGACCCCTGCCCTAGATCAACCTTGCTGCCCTCCTCTGAACCTTTTCTAGCTTGTCTGCATCTTTTTTAAACTGTGGTGCTCAGAAATGAACACAGCCCTAACTGGTGCTGAGCAAAGAGGAACTAGTACTTCATGTGATTTGGAAGTAATACAGTGGTACCTCAGCTCACAAACTTAATCTGTTCCACAACTCTGGTCGCAACCCAAATTGGTCACGAGCCAAGTCAAATTTCCCCATAAGGTTCAATGTAAATAAGGTTAATCTGTTCTGTAAATATATTTTTTAATCACAAAAATTTGAAATACAGCAACAAAGAACAACAAAGTAACAAAGTACAGTACAGTAGAGAACACTAACCTAGGTGCGGGGGAGGTTATTGTTTAGAGGGAGAGTTCAAAATAATAGTACGATAGTGATCATGCTCAGGGAGTGGGGAGAAGCCATGATCGTGCTTGGGGGAAGACAGGAGCGATCATGGGTGCACTCGTGCAGGGAAAATGGCCACGATCATGCTTGTCACCCAATGTGGAGTTTGCAAACTGAGGCAAATTTTTTTCTGCAATATCTGTTCACGACCTGATTTGGTCATGAACTGAGGCATTTGTGAGCCAAGGTACCACTGTACTTCTGTTAATGCAACCTAAAATAACCTTTGCCCTTTTTGCAGCCATATACATCGTTGCCTCATATTCAGCTTGTGATCTACAACAATTCCAAGATTCTTTTCACCTGTAATATGGTTGAGCCAAGTATCCTCCATCTTCTAACAATACATTAGTTTATTTTTCCCAGGTGCTATCCCACCCAGTTTTGTGTCATCTGCAAATCTGATAATCGTTGCCTGTACATCATCATCCAAATTATTAATAAAACTGTTGAACAATGGGCCCGAGGCTGAATCCTGTGGTGCCCCACTTGTAACCTAGTAACATAGAAACAGAGCGACTCAGAAGGGGCCTCCCAGGCCATCTAGTCTGACCCCCTGGCTCCAGCCGGCTCCGCTTATCGCATGCCCACCATGTGCATGTCCAGCCTATCTCCTTTTTTGATTATATATTATTCTTAATGATATTGATAAATAGACCTTATATTTGATCTTATATGTAATTACTATGGCAAGGATTTTATTTGCTCACTACGGGAGGAGTGAAGAGCCATGCATCGAAGAGCTGAGCTCAAAAAGGATTTTGGACTACATGGTGGGAAAGATCGATCTTGTCTCTGAAGGAGAAGGAGGACATATATCTCTACCAAACCTGGAATTCGTTCTACTACCAGCTAGAGAAATGGGACTATGCGTAGATTTGAATGTGACTATTGACTGTTAAAATGAGGAAGATGTTAACCCAGTGTATCCAATGTCTTAAATAATCGTTGTTTTTAAAGTTAGATTGAAGTGAAAACAATAAAAATTTATTTAAAAAAAAGATTTCTTCTTGCTGCTGCCAGAGTGTAGGACACAGAATAATCCATTCAAGTTGCAACAACCACATTCAGGCTAGACATCCAGAAAAGTTTCCTTGCTGTCAGAGCAACATGACAATGGAACCAGCTGCCTAGAGAGGTGGTGGTCTCTCCCACACTAGGGATATTCAAGGTGAAACTGGACAGTCATCTGAGTGGGATGGTGTAACTTGTTGTCCTGCAACAGCTGGACGTTGGCCCCAATGGCTTTCATGGTGCCTTCCAACTCTACTATTCTATGATTCTATGATAGGGAGGTGAGAGGGATGGTTGCTAGGAGAAGGGCCCCAAGTTTGCTTCCTCCCAACACCAACTGGCACAAAATTTAGGTTGCCTATAGAATGTTTATTTTTTATATTATATCTATTGAAGATGTTCCAAAGCAAACAAAGTATGGGGGAAGTGACTCATGTAACATCTGTAACATTTCACTGATAATTGCATGTGACACATATAAGAAATAATCTGTTGGAAGTGAGCATGCAAATCATACTTTAAAATGCTTATCTGAGAAATGTGGAATTAATGTATGTAATAGAAAATCCATGTCATAACCGCACTTTTTTCTTTTTTTCTTTTTTAAAGAATGGCTTCCCAATTTGCTGCTTCCCAATTTCTAATTAGAGTTTACTATCAGCTTGTGTAACAATTTCCAAAGGTGTCCATGAAACAAAGGTGTTCATGTCTGTAGGATCTCTAGATAATTAATTACTTCCATATTAACAACATGTGAACATATTACTGGATTAACACACACTTAATCCCCCCACACACATTTTTCATATAACAATCTCTTCTTCAATATACACCCTACAGCCTTTCTCAGTTCAAATAGTTATCATTAATCATGGCAGATAGACATGGTTAGACATAAAATTGCTTTCAATGACTTACTAAAATGTAACTTCTGGGAAAGCCTGACATTAGGGATTTAACTTTCAAATTACTTAGTTACTCTTCAAATTATTTAATTAGTTTTTCTTTCATGGGATGGAATAGGTAAGGTCACAAGAAGGCAAGCATTTTATATGAACATAACAAGCAAACTGTTAATTTAATTTTAATGAGGTAAGATCATGGATGCTTAATACTTTTTTAAAATGAAAGACAGATCAGCACAGTACAATGCAAAAGAACATTATTACTTGAAGCATCATGTGAATTAGATTTAGGTGTGCCATCCTTAATAGTGAGGGCACACCTAATTCTTCATCCTAATATCTGAAGCAGATACTATAGTTCTGCCTGTGATTCTCCTGAATTTCCTTCTGTCCAATTCTATTCTCTTTGCTTTCTATCAAAAGCAGGGTGGCTGCTTTATCTTACCAAAAAAGATAAAATGCATCATGCAAAAAGAGAACAAAAGAAAATCCAGATTTGCATAATTTGCAGGTACCAATTTATGTCACAAGTTGTTTCCCCTTTCAGATACTCAAGACAACAGATAATGCCTTTGCAAAAATTCTTTATACTCCAAAGTATATCCAGTAAATGCAATCACCACAGAATGAGTCTCTGAGAAGAAAGCAGTTTCTTGAGCCTAATCTAGTGACACTCCTTTTATGTCCTGTGACCCCTTCCCTTGGGGGGAGGGGGTTGGAGGTGGGAAATCCTCTTCTCTTTACACTACCCCTCCAGTTGGCAAGCCCTTCTCTCCCGATGCCACATTACACTGGTCTACAAATTTTGGGAAATTATCGACCTCCAAGATAAAATGTGCTAATTCTTACATATTTTGATTATATGAATTGGAGCACAGGTGATAAAGGTGCTCATTGGCTAAAGTTTTCAAGATATTTCACAATATAGTTTTGTACACAGGAGAGTATATTTGCCTACAAGGGAGGGAGGTGTCTGATGATCATGAAGCCTTGTAACTTCTCAACAAAGTATGGTAGAACAATGAAAGTGGTACCACATGGAAGTGTATAAATTTATCTTCACTTTCAGACTCAAGATTATTACCTAATAGTAATGTATTGTTCTTTTATTGCAAGGTATATTTGTCTTGGTCAGAACTACACATCATGCAGTTACATGTGGTGGCTTGTGAAAGTGTCATTGCCTAACATTTCCGAGAAACAGTTGTGTGATATTTTCCCTCAGAAGCCAGGATGCCTCAAAACTGTGTAAACAACATAGATAACTTCTGCTACATTTGTGGTGAGGTTACATTTGCATCTCAAAAGTGCAGTATGACGGCAGTGGTAAAAAAGGCATACCACCTATGTTTTGGATGCAAAATATTTATTTATTTATTCATTCATTCATTTATTACAAGCATTTATATTCCGTCCTTCCACCAAGTGCTCAGGGGGATCAGGACAAGAGTTGGGCCCCTCTTTATTGCATTACATGTTCAACTTATCTGCATCATTGACTAATCAAGAAGAAAAAGTCCATGTAATCGGATTTTAGAGCTTTGTTAGTTTTTCATGCAAAACGCATGAAAATGTTACATGAAAAACCAATAAATCCATGGAAAGGTATGTTATTGGTATCAATAAAAAGATAACTTTATAATGATTGGTGTGGCACCATTCTCACTGCTGTACCACATTTTGCAGAAAAGTTGTGGAGCATAATCGCACATTCACCTTGTAATTTTGAATTATTTTGATACAATTTTGACCTGAAGCTGTATATTGGAAACTGGAGTCAATACTCAGGACTTAATTTTCCTCTATTAGTGACCCAATTCTGGCAAAATTTAGCTACTTTCATTTTTGAGGCTTTCTCCTTGTATGGGATCAAGTGTAGTACCAGGATTGGCTGACTCTAGAGGTTCTGTACAATGTCTCCTCCCATGCCCCTTCCCAAAAGTTTCAAATCCTGCCTCTCAGAGTCCATCTGGACACCTGGGGAGGGCAGCCTTGAATGACAGGTAAGCTTGAAGATTTCCAGTCTATACCTCTGATTATGAGATCGCATGATAAGATCCTTCTTTTCTGTTCCTTTTTGTTCCATTTCTTGAGGCAAGGGTATATTACTTCAATTTGCTTCAATTAAGACTCTAAAGGAATTTCTGTTTGGATATTTGGAAAGGACTTTGAAACACTCAGTTTCCTGATTAGCAGTGTTTGATCAGAACTCTAATTAGACATTAACAGTTCTAAAGATGGCTGATATCTTCATTTAAGAAACTAAGATTTATGGATAGTGAGGACTGACCTTGATATCACTGAAGCTTCTGTGATGAGGTCAGCTGTCTTCCTGTTCTGGATCCCCTTCCTCCTTATTTAGCACTCCCACTACTTGTCTCCCCTTCCTCTTCCTATTTACATGCTGATAGGAGCCCTTTTTGTTGCTCTTGATATTATTTGCAAGTCTCAGCTCATAATTAGCCTTAGCTTTGCGAAGAGTCCTTCTGCAATGGGCCTCCTCCCCCCGGTATACCCTTTTGTCTATTTGCCCCAGTACCCATTTCCTATGGAGGTTCCTCTTGCGTCTAATCCCTCTAACCACCTCCTTTCACATCCATGGCGGAGCTCTCCTTCGCCTCCACAGCTTACTAAGTATAGGTATCATCAAGGCTTGCGTCTTCAAAACCTTCCATCCCTCCTCAACTCACTTGCCTTCCAGTAAACTATCCCAGGAGACTTTCCCCAGTCTGGCCTTCAGTTGGCCAAAGTTGGTCCTCTTGAAATCCCACCTTCTAATGTTCAACCTGTTGCATGTCCCCATTCCCCTGACCTCAAAGCAAAGGATGGAGTGATCACTCGCATCCAGAGCTCCCCTAATCTGTACTTCATCTATCAGCTCCTCTCTACTGGTCAAGACCAGGTCAAGGATGTTTCCCCCCTTCGTTGCCTCTCGGACCCTCTGTGTGAAAAACCCTCCCTCTATAGCTTTTAGGAAGCGATGTGACCTGGCTGTAACTGCTGAGTCTCCCAGCTAATATCCAGGAGATTGAAATCTCCCATAATTACTGTGTCCCTACCCTGAGATATCCTTGTGTGATGTTGTGTGCACCCATTGACCAAAGTGGGTTTTTGTGTGTGAGTGTGAGCACTTTGGAAATGTGTGAATGCTGTTGAACCGTCTTGTTTTTGCCATCTGAAATACATTTCAAATTGAAAAATGTATGCATTTCCAGCTGCAAACTCCAACTCCAATTGCATTTTCATTCATGTTTAAGTTCAGGAGATGTGAATAATATGGTTTTTAAAAAACTTGAGACAGCAAATTTCTCACATATCTATATAGCAAATTAGGGCAGAATGCATTTCAGTGCACACTCTTCATATGGGAAAGGAAGTATCTCAGTCCTCTTTCTACCAGCCTCAGAGGTGTTGAAGTGATAAAACCAGGGCTTTTTTTGTCATAGAACACACCGGAACAGTGTTCCGGCACCTTTTTTTGACAGATTTTTCCATGTGATTGTGAATCGCCCTGTCGGGCATAGCAGATCAGCAGCAAAAAGCATTAAAATAGTGCCTGTGGGCTGCATGTGTGTCCGCACTACTTGTGAGAGTGCTGCTCGGCTCAGGATGCTGCTTAGCTTGGGATCGGTCATGTGGTCGTGCGCTGAGTGCTTACTGCCGGCAGTGACCATTATGTTTGTGTGTGTGTAGAGTGACTGGCTATGTGCAAAAGGTAAATAAATTATTTATTTCAAAAAAAGTTGGTGAATTGAAAATCTTTTTTAGTGTAAAAGTGTGACCCCAAGAGGTGAGTTCCAGCACCATTTTTTTTTTTTTTTTACAAAAAATGCACTGGATAAAACCAAAATGTTTTCACTTCTTAATTTACTCAATGCAGCAGATGGATTGTCACCTTGGATTGAAAGCAATTTGCTGATGTACTCTTGGAACCTTTCTATCATATCTTTAAAAAAATCCTAAAGAATTGATTAAATGCCAGCTGACTGAGATGAGCAGACTTTATTGCACAATTCAAGAAGTGGAAAATGAGAATCTGGGAAACTGCAGATGAGGCCATGAGATTTTGTTAGCAACAGGATACTAGGAGTCACTCTGTAAGTCACTTGATGAGACCATAATGATTAGTAGAATCCAGCATCATGATTAGAAGAAGGTTTCACTGAGTTCCTAGTTTAGTCAATTAGAGTAACAATGTGCATGCATTTATTAATTTCAGAAAACATTTGACAAAGTTAAATATTTTGGTTAGCAATCCTGTAAAATGCAGGCTAGCTGATAATACTGCCAGGTAGATTCACCATTGATTGGAAAACCTTACTCAAAGAGTGCTCACTTAAAGGCTCCTCATCAAAGCAGGGGAGTATTTTGAGTGAGGTGCTGCAAGTGTAGTCCTGGTGTGGCAGACCTCACTCTAAACCCCAACCTAGGCTGTCTGACTCCCCAAAATGTGGGCCTTGCTTGGCCTGGACAAACTCTAGTCATCTCATCTGTTTCAAAATGTAGCACCTAGTTATTATTATTATTGTTATTATTAGAACATTTCTATGCCGCCCCTTGCCGAAGCCTCGGGGCGGCTTACAAACACAATAAAATACAATAAAATACAAAAATAACAATATAAAATTAAAATTAACAATATAAAATAAATAAAAATATAAAATATAAAAGAAGTCACCCTGGCCAGATAAATAAGCAAATATTGTTAACAATTAAAGTGACATTTAAATAAAAAGGTCTTCACCTGGCGCCGAAAAACAAGTAA
>NW_025336100.1:15949-64520 GCF_004798865.1 Varanus komodoensis | reverse complement strand
GCAAGGGGCGGCTTACAAACACAATAAAATACAATAAAATACAAAAATAACAATATAAAATTAAAATTAACAATATAAAATAAATAAAAATATAAAATATAAAAGAAGTCACCCTGGCCAGATAAATAAGCAAATATTGTTAACAATTAAAGTGACATTTAAATAAAAAGGTCTTCACCTGGCGCCGAAAAACAAGTAACGACGGCGCCAGGCGGACCTCTCTGGGGAGCGCATTCCATAGATTGGGTGCCACTGCAGAGAAAGCCCTCCTCCGAGTACCTACCCTCCTAATTTCCTTCATGGAGGGTTCCCGGAGAAGGGCCTCTCCCGCACATCTCAAGGGGTGGTCGGGCATATATGGATGTAAGCGTTCCTTCAGGTAACCAGGACCCAAGCTGTTTAGGGCTTTATAGGTCATAACTAACACCTTGAATTGGGCCCGGACTTCAATGGGAAGCCAGTGAAGCTGATGGAGGACTGGAGTCATGTGAACATAACGCCGCATCCCCTTCAGCAACCTGGCAGCTCTATTTTGAACCAATTGAAGTATCCGGACCGTCTTCAAGGGTAGCCCCACGTAGAGCACGTTACAGAAGTCAAGGCAGGAAGTCACCAGCGCATGTGTCACCGTCGCCAGGCAGTCGTACTCCAGGTAGGGGCGCAGCTGATTAATCAGCCGAAGCTGAAGGAAGGCGCTCCTCACCACCGCTGTCACCTGAGCTTCCAAAGAAAGCTCCGGGTCGAGGAGTACTCCTAAGCTGCGGACCTTGTCCCTAAGAGGGAGTGCAACCCCATTCAGGACCAGGTCAAATCCACCCTCTCCGAAGCCCGATCCGTCAACCAACAGGACCTCTGTCTTGTCTGGATTGAGCTTCAGTTTATTGGCCCTCATCCAGCCCATTACCTCGGCCAAGCACCAGTTCAGCACAGCCACTGCCTCGCCTAGATTGGTGGAAAATGAGAGGTAGAGCTGGGTATCATCAGCGTACTGATGATTCCGGAGCCCACACCTCCTGATGACCTCTCCCAGCGGTTTCATGTAGATGTTGAACAGCAAAGGGGACAAAATGGAGCCCTGTGGTACTCCATGACATAGCTGCCATGGCACAGAGTCATAGTCCCCCAGCACCACCTTCTGGTATCGGCCGTTGAAATAGGAGCGGAACCACTGCAAAGCAGTGCCTCCGACCCCCACTCCCGCTAGCCTATCCAGAAGGATACCATGGTCGATAGTATCGAAAGCTGCTGAGAGGTCCAGAAGAACCAACAGGGACGCACTCCCCCTGTCCTTCTCCCTGCACAGGTCATCGTACAGGATGACCAAAGCAGATTCAGTACCGTACCCGGGTCTGAAGCCAGACTGAAATGGGTCCAGATAATCAGTTTCATCCAAGAGTGCTTGGAGTTGTCCCACCACCACCCACTCCAACACCTTGCCCAGAAACGGGATGTTGGCCACAGGTCTATAGTTAGTGGCCATCTCTGGATCCAGTGACGCTTTCTTCAGGACCGGTCAGTCTACCACCTCCTTTAAAAGGGCAGGCACCCGACCCTCCCTCAGAGAAGTGTTAACCACTTCCACGATCCAGGTCCCAGTCCCGTGCTTGGAATTATTTATTAACCAAGACGGGCAAGGGTCCAATAGGCAAGTGGTGGGACGTACTCGTCCAAGCACCTTGTCCACATCATCGGGCCGCAATAACTGAAATTCATCCAATAATTCTGGACCAGACGGCAGCATTGGCATCTCCCCAGAAACCTCTAATTCATTAGTGGTGTCCAGCTCGTGATGAATCTGAGCGATTTTCTCCCTGAAATGCCTGGCAAAGTCATCACAGCGGGCCTTTGAGGGTGGAACCGGATCTTCTTTAGGACCTGAGCGAACCAGGCCTTGCACCACTCGAAAAAGCTCCGCCAAACGGCATTGTGAGGAGGCAATGGAAGCGGAAAAAAACTTCTTTTTCGCCGCCTTCACCGCCACAGCATAGGCCCGATAGTGAGCTCTCAAATGTGTTCAGTCAGATTCATCCCGTGATTTCCTCCATCTACGCTCTAGCCGTCTCCCAACCTGCTTCATTGCCCGCAATTCAGGTGTATGCCAAGGGGAAGAGCGGGCTCTGCCCGGTGGGAGAGGACACTTAGGAGCGATCGTGTCCACAGTCCCCGTTCCACAGTTTGACCAGAGCCTCGACAGGAGCACCAGTCTTGTCAGCCGGAAACTCCTCCAGGGCTTTCAGGAATCCATCTGGATCCATCCGGCTCTGGGGGCAGACCCACACCATTGGATCCGCACCATTACAGAGGAAGAGGCCTCTCTCTAGCACAAACCTCACCAGGAAGTGATCTGACCATGACAGGGGAGTCAAACATAAATTCCTCACCCTCAGGTCATCCTCTTCCTGCCCCGTTGAGAAAACCAGGTCCAGAGTGTGTCCACGTTCATGGGTCGGGCCGGAGACATGTTGAGACAGCCCCATGGAGGCCATGAAGTCCTGAGCCGCCCCTGTCGGCATGGAGATTGAAGTCCCCCAGGACCAACATCCTGGGGGTCCTCAACACCAGGTCCGAGACGATCTCCGTCAGCTCAGGCAGGGAGACTATTGGGCAGAAGGATGCACTGTACACCAACAGAATCCCCAATCTGTCTCATTCGCCCAACACCAAGTAGAGGCACTCCAGCCCTGGCCTCGAAGGGACCGGAAGTCCAGTGAGAGAGATGGAGGCTCGGTAAACCAAAGCGACTCCCCCTCCCCTCCCCTCTGGGCGTGAACAGTGCTGAACCAGATACCCGGGCGGGCACAGTTGAGAGAGGGCAACATCCCCCCCCTCTCCTGCCCAGGTCTCCGTTATGCAAGCCAGGTCGGCCCCCTCATCCACAATCAAGTCATGGATGAGGGAACATTTATTATTGACCGACCTGGCATTGAGCAGCAGCACCGTCAGGCCCGAGGGGCGGCTGACAAGGCTACCTGGCACCCTCTGGCTGGGGGCAGAACCAGAAAGAGGGACAGGTGTCAGCCATCTGTCCCTCCTTCTTCTATGCGGACATGTTAAGCCCCCACCGCTGTAATGTCAATTTCCCATGACCACGCCAATGGCAGCGCCCGCACGCTCCCCAGGAGACATAAATGTCGACAAGGCCAGGGACAACTCCATGAAACAGATTAAAACAGAATAAGATTATAGAAGCAGTTAAAAAAAAAAAAACTCCCCCTTCCCTAACATTCAACCGTAGGCGGTTATCTCTTCCTGGTCCCACCTGAGTGCCTCCGCAATAGGGAGATACCCTCTTGGTTTGATAGATGACAAAAAAAAAAAACCCAACCAAAAAAACCATGCTATCATGTTTCTTCCTTGTCTTTGTCCAGATTACGTATCGGTCCTGTTTATACCCTTCTCCCCTCACATAGGAGGCAGTTGATACACTTATGTTCTGTTGGCTATTTGACTCAGGCTATACTCTTTTGCCTTGGCACCCTCAGCAGAGATGAGACCCCCAGACCTAGGGACCTTTACAGTACATACAGGGACCCTCCTCACCTATTGTGCCTTTCTGATTCCCTGCACCTAAATGTGTATTGTCCCCTGTGTAGTCAATGTCTATGCACCCCCCCCGTCAATTATTCATGTCTCCCAACTATAGTTTGATACATGATTGCTCTGCACCTTGCTGTAAACATGTAATCCATGTAAGCTAGTCATTTTCCATGTACTCTTGTTTGGACTGATACTGAGGATGCTCCACTGACCATCTGTTCCAGCTGATTGAAGCCAACCTAGCATGTCCCAGTATGCATGCTGTAAGTGACTTGCTGCTAAAACACTTGGGAATGCTCATTAGAATACTTGTATTTTGTTGCAACAATAAAGTGTCTCCTTGTAAGTAAACCTGGAAGATGGCATAATCATTTCCACAGAAACCTTTCACTCCTGGCAAGGGCAAACACACATAGGTATGGTATTCTTTATTAATGATTTAGATCAGGGATCCCCAACCTGCCACCCACAGACTGCCAGCAGCCCCCAATCTCTTTCCATGAAGGCCTCCAACCTGCTTATTTACTGCCATCATCCTCAAACCATTTTGCCCCAGACCCACACTGTCCTTCCTGCCTCAAGTGGCACCCATCTACTGCTGTTTTTCCTGTCCCTTTCTTACAAAAAACACAATAGCAACATGGTTTCTTCTGCTCTCCATGGTTCTTTCTGTCAACCCCTCCCCCCTCCCATCTTATTCTCCATACTAGCATTTTGGCCATTCTGGGTGCTTTGCAAACCAGCAGAGCTCAAGTGCCAACACCACTCGACTTTTTCGCTCCCCCTTTCCATGCATTACCATATTGAAGAATATATATGTGTGTAAGGAAGAGAAAGCAGGGGGATGGACTGGTCAGTGGCCATGACAGGATGGTGAAAAGAAAGCTCCCAATGCCTCATTAAGAATAACATGGAGATAGTAGATGGTTGTGAATGCAATTTGAAGGAGAAGGATCCTTCTGCCTAAAAAGAGTTTAATAAGGAGGTACTGATTTATAAGTTGTAAATAAATTCAGTTTTATTTATTTATTTAAAACATTTTTATGCCACCCCCATGGCAACAAAGCCTCGGGGTGGCTCACAACAAAAACGAAATATACAAATATAACAATTATACAACAAAAATATTAAAACCCGGTGCATCTCAGCTTAAAAGATTTAAAATCCTATAAATACCAATAAATTTACAATTAAAATAAGTTTTAAATAAAAATGAAATAAATAACGACGGTGCCAGGCAGACCTCTCTGGGGAGCGCATTCCATAGATGGGGCACCTCCGCAGAGAAAGCCCTCCTCTGGGTACTCACCCTCCTAATATCATTCACAGAGGGTTCCCGGACAAGGGCATCTGTTGCTGATCTCAAGGGGTGGGACGGCATATACGAATGCAAGCATTCCTTTAGATACCCAGGTCCCAAGACATTGAGGACTTTATAGATCATAACCAACACCTTAAACTGGGCCTGGACTTCAATCGGGAGCCAGTGGAGCTGATGGAGTACTGGGGTTATATGGGAACAATGCCCAGTCCCAATCAGCAGCCTGGCAGCTCTATTCTGCACCAATTGAAGTATCCAGACCGTCTTCAAGGGTAGCCCCACGTAGAGCACATTACAGAAATCTAATCGGGAAGTTACCAATGCGTGTGTCACTGTCACCAGGCAGTCGTTCTCCAGGAAGGGACACAGCTGATGGATCAGCCGAAGCTGAAGGAAAGGTTGTGAGCCACCCCAAGGCTTTGTTGCGATGGGGGCAGCATAGAAATGTTTTAAATAAATAAATAAAGAGCTCCTCTCCACCGCCGTCACCTGAGCTTTTAGAAACAGCTCAGGGTCGAGGGGCATTTCTAAGCTGTGAACCCTGTCCCTCAGAGGGAGTGCAACCCCATTTAGGACAAGGCCCAAGTCCTTCATCCCGAGGCCCAAACCACCCACCAACAGGACCTCCGTCTTGTCTGGATTGAGTTTCAGTTTATTGGCCCTCATCCAGCCCATTACCTCAGCCAGGCACCGGTTTAGCACAGCCTCACCTGGATTGGTGGAAAATGAGAGGTAGAGCTGGGTATCATCAACGTACTGATGATTCCGCAGCCCACACCTCCTGATGACCTCTCCCAGCAGTTTCATGTAGATGTTGAATAGCAAGGGGGACAAGATGGACCCCTGCAGAACTCCATGGCATAACTGCCATGGCACAGAGCCATAGTCAGCCAGCACAACCTTCTGAAATCGGCTGTTGAGATAGGAGTGGAACCACCACCACGCGGTGCCTCCAACTCCCAATCCTGCTAGGCTATTCAGAAGGATACCATGGTCGATCATATCGAAAGCTGCTGAGAGGTCCAGGAGAACTAAGGATGCACTCCCCCTGTCTCTCTCCCTGTACAGGTCATCGTACAGGGCAACCAAGGCAGATTCAGTGCCATACCTGGGTCTGAAGCTGGACTGAAATGGGTCCAGATAATCAGTTTCATCCAAGAGTGCTTGGAGTTGTCCTGCCACCACCTGCTCTAGCACCTTGCCCAGGAACGGGATGTTGGCCACCGGTCTATATTTGGCAGACACCTCTGGATCCAGGGATGCCTTCTTTAGGACTGGCCGAACTACCGCCTCTTTCAAAGGGGAAGATACCCGACCGTCTCTTAAAGAGGCGTTGACCACCTCCAGGATCCAGGTCCCAATCCCGTCCTTGGCTTTCTTAAGTAGCCAGGATGGGCATGGGTCTAGTAAGCAGGTGGTAGGGCGTACTTGTCCAAGCAGCTTGTCCACATCATCAGGCCACAACAACTGAAATTCATCCATTAATTGTGGACTTGACGGCATTGTTGGCATCTCCTCAGTAGAATCAAGCTCGTGATGAATCTGAGCAATTTTCTCCCTGAAATGCCTGGCAAAGTCATCACAGCGGGCCTTCAAGGGTGGTACGAGATCTTTCTTTGGGCCCGGATGTATCAGCCCCTGCACCACCCGAAAGAGCTCCGCCGGATGGCATTTTGAGGAGGCAATGGAAGCGGAGAAGAATTTCTTCTTCGCCATCCTCACCACCACAGCATAGGCCTGATAGTGGGCTCTTAAGTGTGTTCAGTCAGATTCACCCCGTGATCTCCTCCACCTATGCTCTAGACATCTCCCAACCTGCTTCATTGCCCGTAATTCAGGTGTATACCAGGGAGATGAACGGGCTCTGCCAGGTGGGAGAGGATGCTTGGGAGCAATCATGTCAATAGCTCTGGTCATCTCCCCATTCCGCAGTTCAACCAGGGCATCGACAGGAGCACCAGTCTTGTCAACCGGAAAATCCCCCAGAGCTTTCAGGAATCCATCAGGATCCATCCGGCTCCAGGGGCGGACCAATACCATCTGGTCCGTACCCTTACAGAGGGAAAGGCCACTCTCAAGCTCAAATCTTAAGAGGAAGTGATCTGACCATGACAAGGGCATCAAACTTAAATTCCTCACCCTCAGATCACCCTCTTCCTGCCCCTTCGAGGAAACCAGGTCCAGAGTGTGTCCACGTTCATGGGTCGGGCCACTGACATGTTGAGATAGCCCCATGGCCACCATTGAGGCCATGAAGTCTTGAGCCGCCCTTGTTAGAACCGTCTCGGCATGGAGATTGAAGTCCCCCAGGACTAACATCCTGGGAGTCTTCAACACCAGGTCCGAGACAATCTCCGTCAGCTCAGGCAGGGAATCTGTTGGGCAGAAGGGTGCACGGTACACCAACAGAATCCCCAATCTGTCTCGGTCGCCCAACACCAAGTGGAGGCACTCCAGCCCTGGCCTCGAAAGGACAGGAAGCCCCACAAGGGAAATAGAAGTTCAATAAACCAGAGTGACCCCCCCTCCCCTCCCCTCCAGGCATGGTCGGTGCTGGACCAGGTACCCAGGCGGGCACAGTTGTGAGAGGGTGACATCCCCCCTTCACCCACCCAGGTCTCTGTGATGCAAGCCAGGTCGGCCCTCTCACCAGGTCGGCCCTCTCATTGGATGAGTGTTGCCTTATTTTGGACCGACCTGGCATTAAGCAGCAGCACCGACAGGCCTGGGGGGCAGTTGACAAGTTTACCTGGAACCCGCCGGCTGGGGGAATAACCAGAAAGAGGGACAGTTGTTAACCATCTGTCCCTCCTTCTTCTATGCAGACTCATTAGACCCCCAACGCCATAATGTCCATTGCCCATCACCACCCCGATGGCGGCACCCACGCGCTCTCCAGGCGACATTATAGTAAAGCATGAGATGCACCAATTAAAAACAACCTAAAACCGACAATTAAAACTACTAAAAACATCCTACTTTAATCCACTGCTAGCCCACAGATGAAACCAAAGTCACAACCAAAGCCACAACCAAAGCCCCCGGCCAACCCAGCCCCCCACTTGGCCCCCGCTCGGTCTCCAAACAGCTTCACCACCCTTAGGCCATAGCCTTTCGGCTGCCGCCGGTGCTTTGCAGGCCGCAGGGCCCCTCCCCGTGCCCCACCGCATCCCGGCACGTCTCTCACACATGCCGGGGGAAGCAGACTGGAGCAGGGGCCTGGGCCGGTGGTCCTGGCCTCGGTGGCGACAGCGGCAACAGCGGGCAATAGAGCAGCGGCAAGTTCCGGGTGGCGTGGATGGAGGTGGGGCCGTCTGACACACTGGTTCACTCCTGGGGACCAGCCTGGTCACCGCCATCACTTTGTAGGACGCAGGGCCCCTCCTCATGCCCCACCCCGTCCTGGCACGTCTCTCACACACGCCGGGGGAAGCAGACTGGAGAAGGGGCCTGGGTCGGTGGTTCTGGCCTCAGCGGCGACAGCGGCAACAGCGGGCAATGGAGCAATGGCGAGTTCTGGGCGACACGGGCTCTGGGAGGCGTGGATGGAGGTGGGGCCGTCCAACACTCTGGTTCGCTCCCCCGAAACTCTCACTGGAAAGGATATAGCCTCAATGCAGGGAGTGATTGTGACTGTTTTGGATTAAGACAGAGATTGTGCTGAAAAGCAGTTGGGAAAAAGAATTTTGAAACTTAAAGCTAATTAAAGAGAATTTAGCATACAGACTGTAAAAGTTTCAGCAGTTAAACTTGATTAGATTCACCACAGCTCCAGTGTAAGATGTATATGGTAAACAATACAAACAGGACTGGCTTGCAATTTGTGCAAGAAAATAAAAGCTTTATTTTCAATTGTTTAAAGTGTTCAAGTGAAACTGAATCTTAAAAAAGTAAAATATGAAGACATATGGATACTTAAAAAACTATAAACAATGGAGAGTGTGATAAACTGAATCCCTTAGTAACTGATAAACAATGTTGAGTCTAAAGGAAAATAAAATTATAACAAAGAAGCTACTGAGAGCTCCCTTTGTTGCATGTATAATTGTTTTAGCATGGTGGAATAAAACTCAATGACTTGACATGGATACAGAGCTCCATCTGCTGGATAAATGTTCAATAGCTTTTTTAAATTTGGTAGAATAAAGCTTCCCTTCATGGATCACTGCCTTGTCGTGGCGAAGGGACTTGCGTAGCTCAATGAAGCTATGAGCTATGCCATGCAGGGCCACCCAAGACAGACAGGTCATAGAAGAAAGCTCTGACACAACGTGATCCACTGGAGAAGGAAATGGCGAGGACCAGAGATCTCTTCAAGAAAATTGAAGATATGAAGGGAATGTTTCAGGCAAAGATGGGCATGATAAAGGGACCAAAATGGCAGGGACCTAACAGAGGCAGAAGAGATTAAGAAGAGATGGCAAGATTACACAGAACAATGCAAGAAAGAGCTTAACGTCCCTGATAACCACGATAGGGTGGTCACTGACCTCGAGCCAGACATCCTGGAATGTGAAGTCAAATGGGCCTTAGAAAGTCTGAGCAACAACAAAACTAGTGGAGGAGACAGTATTCCAGCTGAGCTATTCAAAATTGTAAAAGACGATGCAGTAAAAGTGCTACACTCAATATGCCAGCAAATTTGGAAAACTCAACAGTGGCCACAGGTTTGGAAAAGGTCAGTTTACACTCCAATCCCAAAGAAGGGCAATGCCAAAGGATATTCAAACTACCACACCATTGCACTCATTTCACATGCTAGCAAAGTGATGCTCAAAATCCTACAAGCTAGGCTCCAGCAGTATGTGGACCGAGAACTACCAGAAGTACAGGCAGGGTTTTGAAGAGGCAGAGGAACTAGAGATCAAATTGCCAACATATGCTGGATCATGGAGAAAGCTAGGGAGTTCCAGAAGAACTAGGGAGTTCCAGAAGGAACTCTACTTCTGCTTCATTGACTGTACTAAAGCCTTTGATTGTGTGGATCACAAATTGTGGCAAGTTCTTAAAGAGATGGGGGTATCAGACCATCTTATTTGTCTCTTGAGAAACCTATATACAGGTCAAGAAGCAACAGTTAGAACTGGACACAGAACCACTGATTGGTTCAAAATTGAGAAAGGAGTTCGGCAAGACTGTATACTGTCACCCTGCCTATTTAACTTATATGCAGAGCACATCATAAGAAAGGCAGGGCCACATGAATCACAAATTGGAATTGAGATTGCTGGGAGAAATATCAATAACCTCAGATATTTATTTATTTATTTATTTAAAGTTTTTATACGCTGTCCCCATTGCTACATAGCCTCAGGACAGCTCACATCTACAAATAAATAAAACAATACAATTACAATAAAAACTTGGAAACACACTGGCTGCACAATTAAAACTAGAAATATTAAAGATTATTAAAATACTGTTTGAATAAAAAGCCAATAACGAAGGCGCCAAGTGGACCTCTCTGGGGAGCTCATTCCACAGATGGGGCGCCACCGCAGAGAAAGCCCTCCTCCGGGTACTTTGCTTCCTGATATCTCTTACGGAAGGCTCCCGGAGGAGAGCCCCTGCTGCCAATCTCAAGGGGCGGGAGGGCAAATATGGCAGATAATGTAGATAATACCACTCTAATGGCTGAAAGTGCAGAGGAACTAAAGAGCCTCTTGATGCTGGTGAAGGAGGAGAGCGCAAAAGTTGACTTGAAACTCAACATTAAGAAAACTAAGATCATGGCATCCAGTCCTCTCACTTCCTGTCAAATTTACTTTTCTGGGCTCCAAGGTCACCGCAGATGGGGGCTGCAGCCAAGAAATTTGTTGTATCCCACGGTTTTACGAATGAGACCAGAGACTAGTTGGAATTTTCAAGAGGGGATTTATTACCTGCAGGGACCACACTCGTTGGAGTGCGGTCCTGAGCAGAAGAGAGCAGCTTTTTTATACTCTTTTACAACTATGCAGGTGCTTGAATAACAGCGAACAATGGGGGAACCCCACTGAGCTACATTTGCACATTTCTCATGCTAAAGCAAGCAAGCGAGGGTACAAGGGTGTAACGTCTGCAGTTATGCTTGAGCGTAGCCTGCTTTGTTTCTATCCTTGCGTAGCGTGCACATTCGTTGGGGTTCTTGTTCTTGTTCTCACACGAACAGGACACCCTGATCATGCTTTTTACCCGTGACGAGCCATGCCCTGGCTGCATGTTCGATTATGGGGGGGGGGGGTTACATTCCCTACTGGTCTTCTTGGGGAATCGAATCATCGAGTCAGCGAGCCGCTAGCGGATGCTGTTTGTAACCAACACCCTGGCCCTGGCATGAAGTGCCAGTACTTTCACAGAGCCAATGCGCTGCTGGACAAGGCGGGTAACCCAACGGAGCAGGAGGGGGCTGAAAATAAAGAAAAATAACAACCCTAAAAAGGGTCCAGCAAGGGAAGAGAGCAGGCTGGTCAGCCAGGGGGACCAGTTAAAGAGGCGCTGATACCAGTTGGAACCCCCCTGGCAGCGCCTTTCCCGGTCCTCCAGGCGGGCTTTGACTAGGTCTAGACTGTTACGGATGATACCTGGATGATTTGCATAGAAGCAGCATTTCTCACCCAAGGCAGCACATAAGCCGCCTTGTTTCAGCAAAAGTAAATCTAGTCCTCTCCTATTTTGGAGGGCCACCTCAGCAAGGGAGTCAAGAGATTGTTCTAAGAACTTGATGGAGCCATGGAGTTCCTGCAGGTCTTTATCAACTTGCTCAGAGAGGTGGAATATGTCCTCGTTACCTTTTATCAAGGCACCAGCCCCGACAGCCGTGGAGCCTGCGATGCCCAGCCCAGCTAAAGGAGGAGCGAGGAGAGGCACAGCGCGCCGGACACGCGAATCCAGGGAAGCAGCCGCGGGGGTCATCTCTCCGTTGGCGAGAAAAACCTTTGGGAGCACGAAAGTTAGAATACAAAGATCCGACTGAGGAGCTTGCGCAGCCACAGGACTGAGAGGGGTTAGGAGAAGGGTGGAGGAAATGCACGGGGTGAGGCCAGATCAGCAAGCGAAAAGAGTCCCATTCGGGGCTGCCAGGAGATAGGGGCATGCTGTGGGGGTAAGGAGTAAGGTAGCAGCACATCGTGGATCATTGCGAGGCCCACTGGGACCCGTGACACAGGTCCCTTGACCTGAGAACTCTTCTAATGTAATAGAGGGGTGGAGCCCCCATGGGCAGGTGCTCCCATAATTTTCCGAGTAGGAGATATTAGCAAAGACGGAAAAAGAGACATTTACTCCTACTCCAGTGTAAAAAGGGGGCTGGGGACTCAGGCATAACCAACATGTTTCAGTAATGTTTGGTTGGTCCCGTTGAGGATTTCAAAAACTGCAGACACTAATGTAAATGCGCGGCTGGATGACGGTCGGCTAGCAGCCCAGGCTGGAGCACGCTGTGTGCGAGGGTCAGGGATGCGGTGAGTGGGGGTGGGGTTCCCTACCTGAGGGCGAGGGTGGGCCTGGTTGGGTCCCACCGGGCCCCAGGGTTGTGAGATAACCCGCTTCTGAATCGTGAAAAGTATGCCCAGATCAGGACCATACAGATTCAAGCGCAGCCCCCAGGTTTTACCTTTTACCCAAGAATCTTCTCTGCCTCGTCTGATCTTGAGGCTCAGGGGGTTACGTCTGCTGGTCTCCGCCTGGCCGGCCTGCACCCTTTTCACCGTGAGCCATGGATCCTTATCTTGGCCTTCCAACCAGGTAGTGAAAGTCTCGCAACCCCATCGGGCACAGTAGAAGTTGGGCGCGTCACCGCAAGTGGGGCTCCCATCCAATGGACAGCCATAATATTGCTCCTGAGACAGTCCCCTTTCCAAGGTATCAGTTCCACATCCATAACCTCAGATCAGGCGCCCCCCCCCCAACCGTGTCCACCGAAAAAGGGCCCGGGTTGGTCCACCCGGGCAGAAACAGTTGGCAGAAATCTATGTGGAAGTCCGGGGAGGTATCGTGGGTGTGAGTCAGGACGGTTGCTACTGGTGGGGAGATCTGCCAATCAGTCTGCAATGTCTATTCCATGGTAAGTGGCTGGTGTGGGTTCGAGAGGGGACAGCCTACTGGGCAGGCGAGAAGAATCAAGAGGGCTGCTGGGAGGAGGAGGAGACCCTTTTCAACTTGACCCGCAGAGGGTTTCCGGTTTGGTGTACCATCCATTGTTCCGAGAGGACCGGCGAGGCAGGCTTTATCTGTGTTATATGGAACCAGTGGGGTTTTTTGGCCAGTCTTACCGCCGTGGGAGTGGAAAGGATCACCTGGAAGGGTCCTAGCCACCAGGCACCTAGGGTGACAGGGTGAAAGTTCTTTAGCCAGACCCAATCTCCCGGGTTTACGCGTGGGGGAGGGTCGGCCGTGGGGTCCGGAGCCTCAGTAGTCCCGCCCATGTTGGACTGAACCTGTTGGCAAATATCATGCTGGACGCGATCGAGGGCCTGCAAGGACTCAAGCAAGTTGTGGTTAGACAACTCGGCGCGCGTCTCCTCCGCCAGGCGGGGGAGCAGAGGGGGCGGTCGCCCAAATACAATTTCAAAGGGGGTAAAACCGTTCCTATAAGGGGAATATCGCGTGCGTAGGAGGGCAAATGGAAGGAGGTCCGTCCAGGGGCCGCCAACTTCAAGTGTGTATTTTGTTAAGGTTTCCTTTAACGTTCTGTTCATCCTCTCTACCTGTCCTGAGCTCTGCGGCCTATACACACAATGCAGCTTCCAATCAATTCCTAGAGCCTTGGCTACCAATTTGGAAGTTTGGGCGATGAACGCCGGACCATTATCTGAACCCAGAGCTAGGGGTACGCCAAATCTGGGTAAAATTTGATGCAGGAGAGTCCGGGCAACAATCAAGGCTGTCTCTCCCTTTGTAGGGAACGCTTCGACCCACCCGGAATGGGTGTCGATGAAGACCAGTAAATAGCGATACCTACCTCAGGTAGGTTTTACCTCAGTGAAGTCTATTTCCTAGTGCTCTCCCGGCTGGGATCCTCGATGGTGGACGCCCGGGGCGGTGGAGAGCCGGCTAGGACCAGCGTTAACTCCCGCACAGGAGGCGCACCCGGAGGTTATGGAATCAGCCAGAGTCGATAGTCCGGGCAGGTAGAAATGGGGTCGGAATAGCTGACAGAGTCGGGCCGTTCCCAAGTGTGTGGCTCGATGGGTCTGGAGAAGAAGATCCCCCCCAAGTGCTTGGGGGAGAAAGATTCTTCCATCGGGGTGTTTCAGCCATCCCGCCTCAGTCTCAGAGCACCGCAACTTCCTGCCCAGCTCGATATCTTCCTTCGAGTAGGTTGGTCGGTCCGGGAGAGCCCGTGACGGCATCTGAACCGAGAGAATTTTGAGAGCCCCTACTGGTCTTAAGGCAGCCTCCTTTGTGGTTCTATCAGCGAAGTTATTTCCCTGCGAGACCGCCGAACCATCCCGTTGATGCCCAGGGCAATGAATTATAGCTATTCGTTCAGGTAGCCAGAGGGCTTCTAGGAGGGACATAATTTTGTTTGCATTCTTAATGTCCTTCCCTCCAGAGGTTAGCAGCCCTCGTTCCTGGTATAGTGCTCCATGGACATGAGCCGTGGCGAAAGCGTATCGGCTGTCCGTATAAATGTTGAGAGCTTTTCCCTTCCCCCACCGGAGGGCCTGTGTCAGGGCGACAAGTTCTGCCTTTTGTGCTGACATGCCATGCCCCAGAGCCTGTGCCCATATTACCTCAGAACTGGTGACTACCGCTGTTCCCGCATATCGAATCCCGTCCTTGACAAAACTGCTCCCGTCTGTAAACAAATTGAGGGCTGGCTGTCCTAGCGGAACGTCCGTCAGGTCTGGTCTGGTGCCGGTCAGGGTGTCGAGGACTTCAGCACAATCATGTGTGGGACTCTCGTGTTGATCGTCTGGCAGTAGGGTCGCTGGATTAAGGACCGCTGCTTTGGAAAAGGTGACCCGCAGAGGGTCCAATAAAAGTACCTGGTACTGAGTCACTCAGGCGTTGGAGATCCACCGATCCGGTGGACTGCGGAGGAGGGTTTCCACGGCATGAGCCCCAGTGACTTGGAGGTCCTGGCCCAGGGTCAGTTTCTTGGCCTCTTTCACCAGGACCGCTGTCGCGGCAATTGCTGTCATGCAAGTGGGCCACCCCGCCACCACTGGGTCTAGTCGTTTCGATAAATATGCAACAGGCCATCTCCATGGGCCCAAAGTCTGGGTTAAAACTCCTTTTGCTATACCTCGAGCCTTGGCCACAAAGAGTTCGAAGGGTTTCTTAAGGTCAGGTAGGGCTAGAGCGGGGGCCGTGGTAATAGCCCTTTTAAGAGCCTGAAATGCTGATTGCTCAATCTCAGTCCACATGAGGGAGTCACCTTTTCCTCCCGTGTTGGTATAGAGGGGTTTCGCTATCTCGGCAAAGCCGGGGATCCACAGCCGGCAGTACCCTACCGTGCCCAAGAATTCTCTGGCTTGTCGTTTAGTCGTAGGCGTGGGAATATTCTGGATTGCTCGGACTCGGCTGGCCGACAGTGTCCGTTTTCCCCCACTTAGATCATATCCCAAATAGGTCACCCTCTGACTACAGATTTGTGCCTTCTTTATCGAAACCCGATAATCCATGGAGCCCAGAGCGGCCAGGAGGTCTCGAGTCACCTGCAGGCACACAGACGCGGACTCCGCCGCCAAGAGCAAGTCATCCACATATTGCAAAAGGGTAACCTCGGGATGGGTTTCCCGGAAAGGGAAAAGGTCTCTACTCAGAGCTTCATCAAAGAGAGTAGGGGAGTTCTTGAACCCCTGTGGCAGCCGGGTCCACGTAAGTTGGCCCAAGAAGCCCTGGTCCGGATCCGTCCATTCAAAGGGGAAAAGAGGCTGGCTCACCGGGGCCAGCGGTATGCAAAAGAAAGCGTCTTTTAAGTCCAAGACCGAGTACCACTCCCGGTCTGGTGGCAGCTGACTGAGTAGTGTGTAAGGGTTTGGCACAGTTGGGTGGACAGTCTCTACCCGGGCGTTTACCTCACGTAAGTCCTGAACTGGCCGGTAGTCCTCGGTGCCGGGCTTCTTGACTGGTAACAGCAGGGTGTTCCATGGCGACCTGCAGGGTACTAAAATTCCTGCTTCCAGCAGTCTCTGTATATGCTTACGTATTCCTAACTTCGCCCTGGCTGGAATGGGGTATTGGGGTTTCCGAAACGGTGTGGCCGAACTGCTGACCTGTACCACGATGGGTGGCTGATGAGCCGCTAGACCAGGAGGGTTGTTTTCGGCCCATACTCCTGGAATTTATTTTTGGAGTTCTTTTAAAGCCTCAGAGGGGCTTTCTGGCACCTGACTTTCGAAGAAGAGATACTTGTCTTGCAAGGGTACAGTAAGCAGAAGGGCAGCAGGCTGCGGAGAGCCCAGGCTGAGGTGGGTGCTGTCCTCTTGGAATGACACCGAGGCTCGCAATTTTCTTAAGAGGTCTCGTCCCAGGAGGGGGAAGGGACATTCAGGGATTACCAAGAAGGAATGAGTTATAGTCCCTTTTCCCAGATCAGTCACACGAGCTGAAGTCCAAGGGTAAGCCCTGGGTCGCCCCGTTGCCCCTATGATCTGAGTCTTTTCTTCAGTAAGATGGCCGACCCCCTCCCAGAGAACTGAGTGGGCTGCCCCGGTATCTACCAGGAAGGTGGTTGGGTGGCCCCCCACAGTTAAGGTTACCAAGGGCTCTCAGGGGCCCAAATTGACAGAGCCCTGGCCCCTTCAGTCTTCCTCAAGAGTGAGGAGACTCTTTCCTTTTGGGTTCACTTTCTTCTTACGGGGACACTCGCTTTTCCAGTGGCCCATCTCCTTGCAGTAGGCGCATTGATCTTTTTCTAGGCGGGGGCGACCCCCATTCCTCTGTGGACCCCCTCGATTCCTGTCGCTAGTTTCCTGCATGGTCGCTAAGACGACTTTGGTTAATTTCTTTGTGCCTGCATCTTCTGGGTCCTCACAATTATTAAGAACCTTCTGAGCTATCTCGACTAGTCCACTGAGATTCTTCCCTTGAAACCCATCTACCTTTTGAATCTTTTCCCTAATGTCTGGGGCCGACTGTGTAACAAAGGCTATGTTTATTGCCCGCGGGTTTTCGGCCGCCCGTGGGTCTATAGGTGTGTATTGCCTATATGCCTCAAGTAGGCGTTCCAAGAAAGCGGCGGGGGATTCCCGGGGGCTCTGAACTATCTCACTTACTTTAGACAAATTGGTGGGCTTCCGGGCTGCACCGCGGAGACCCTGCAGAAGAAGTTGGCGGTACCTAGTTAGAGCTCCTTCCCCAGCAACCGTATTTGGATCCCAGTTGGGTTGTTGGGCTGGGAGGCTCGTTTCCAGACTAACCGGGTCAGTGGTGGGTTGGCCATCTGTGCCAAGAACCTGCTTCTGAGCCTCGAGGTGAATCCGATCGCGCTCCTCGGAAGTAAAAAGAACCTGCAAGAGTTGCTGGCAGTCATCCCAAGTAGGGCGATGGGTGTGAAAAACCGTTTCTAGTAACGAGATCAAGCCTTGTGGTTTTTCAGAGAAAGGAGGATTTTGTAGTTTCCAGTTATACAGGTCACTTGTGGAGAAAGAGACATAAACCATAAACAGACAGCCCGTCCCCTGTGCAGGGGCAAGCTCCTGGAGGGGCAACAGAGTGGAGGGCTCAGGGCCGGGATCGGGGGAGGCCGGCAACACCCGTATGTCCCTGTGGCCAGAGGATGGCAAGGGCAGAGTGGACTTCGGAGGGACAGATGGACGGGGGCCATACGGAAGTCCACTCTGCGTTCGGGACGGACTGAGGGAAGTGTGGGGCAGGCTCCCAGTAGCCTGGGAATTCGGGGCATAGGGAGGTGGCTGAGTCCATGTGTCCAGGGCATCCTCCGGCCCCGTCTGATCATCTGCGAGGATGTGGGGTTTTGTGGATGGGGTGAGGGGTGATCTGACGTGGGGTTCGCCGCCCTTTTTAACTGTAAGGAGAGAAAGACACATGGATCCTGGGAGTTTCCGTTGACACCGTTTAATGTAACCAGGTCTCGTCTTGGCGATGTCCAGCCACGTCTCTATATATGGAATCTGATCTGGGTGTCCAGGACTCCGAAGGATTACAGCCTCAACGTTCCTAATCAAGATCAAATCAAAAGAGCCCTCTGAGGGCCATCCCACGTCAAAAGTGGTCCACTCTAATTCACAAAGGGTCTGGAGGGTCCCTGGCTTGACGGAGACCCCGAATCCTGAAGCCCTCTTAAAGAAATCATAAAAGTTATTCAGAAGACATTGCAAAGGGGTGGTCGGGACGGACTGGCCCTGCCCCATTTTCAAGTCCTGTAAAAAGATTACTCAAGTGTCAGATCAACAAAACAGATGAAACATCAACAAGACAGACGACAGACAACAAGACAGACAACAGAAGACAGCAAGACAGACGACAAAACAGACAGTCTAGACAAACGCACAACTTAAACAGGAACTGAGGCCGGGGGCGACGTCTCGGCCCAGACCAGAAAGTGGCCCGTGCTGCGTCCAGCAGGCTTTTCTTTCCAATACCAGATCTGCAGATATTCAGAACAGATGGCGGGTAACCGCCGTGCGCACTTACCGATTACTCCTCTCTCGGCTAGTCAGATGTCCCACCGAACCGGGGTAGAGGCATAAGATGCCTATGGGCCCGTCCCTGGTGTTGCGGGGAGGCAAGACCGGTAGTCTCAAGATCTCGCTGGGGCCTCCAAATGTTGTATCTGGCGGTTTTACAAATGAGACCAGAGACTAGTTGGAATTTTCAAGAGGGGATTTATTACCTGCAGGGACCACACTCATTGGAGTGCGGTCCCGAGCAGAAGAGAGCAGCTTTTTTATACTCTTTTACAACTATGCAGGTGCTTGAATAACAGCGAACAATGGGGGAACCCCACTGAGCTACATTTGCACATTTCTCATGCTAAAGCAAGCAAGCGAGGGTACAAGGGCGTAACATCTGCAGTTATGCTTGAGCATAGCCTGCTTTGTTTCTATCCTTGCATAGTGTGCACATTCGTTGGGGTTCTTGTTCTTGTTCTCATGTGAACAGGACACCCTGATCATGCTTTTTACCCATGACGAGCCATGCCCTGGCTGCATGTTCGATTATGGGGGGGGGGGTTACAACAAAATTAAAAGACGCTTGCTCCTGGGGAGGAAAGCTATGGCAAATCTAGACAGCATACTAAAAAGCAGAGACATCACCCTGCTGACAAAAGTGCATATAGTCAAGGCTATGGTTTTCCACATTGCAATGTATGCCTGTGAAAGCTGAACCATAAGGAAGGCTGAGCACCAAAGAATTGAGGCCTTTGAATTGTGCTGGGGAAGACTCCTGCAAGTCCCTTGGACTGCAAGGCAATCAAACTGGTCAGTCCTAGAGGAGATCAACCCTGACTGCTCTTAGAAGGCCAAATATTGAAGATGAAACTCAAATACTTTGGCCACCTAATGAGAAGGAAGGAGAAACTGAGGAGTTTTGGGATACACCAAAGCACTGTCCGGTGGATTGATGTTCGTCCATCGTTTCTGATGAGGACCTTGACATCGAATGGGTTGTGAGTTGTCCACGGTGTGTCCGCAGGTGGCTGATAAGGCTGATACGGGCATGGAGTGTTCTGCCACATGTTAGGCAGACCTAACATGTGGGCACCATTGTTGCAACATTTGCAACTCTGGCTCTACGGAGTGCTCGCTTCTCTTGTGCTATGGTTGTCCTTCTGGCTTCAGAAGTTTGGCAGCCTTGGTGGATCAGCATGTGCAATGTCAATTGGTCTTGTGCCAAGTTCTCCCAGGAGGTGGTGTCGATAACCAGAAACTTGAGAGAAGCTTTCAGCATGTCTTTGTATCACTTCTTTTGTCCCCTTTGCGATCGCTTTCCTTGAGACAGCTCACCATAGAAGAGCTGTTTGGGGATGCGGTGGTCTGACATCCTTGCAACATGGCCTGCCCACTGTGTCTGGGCTTTCATCAGCAGTGTGTGAACTGATGGCAGGCCTGCTCTGGAGAGGACTTCTGTGTCTGGCACCTTGTCCTGCCACCAGATCCTCAAAAGTCTGCGGAGGCAAGTCGTGTGGATGTGGTTCAGTTGCCTAGCGTGCCTCCTGTATACTGTCCAAGTCTCACTGGCGTACATCAGGGTAGTTAGCACTACTGCTCAGTAGACTTTAAGCTTTGTAGCAAGGCTTATTCCACAGTGGTCCCACACTTTGGTCAGTAGTCTGCCGAATGCAGAGCTTGCCTTGGTGATTCTGCAGTTGACCTCGATGTCAATTGTCACTGCGCGGGAAAGGGTGCTGCCAAGGTATGTAAATTGGTCCACTGTTTGCAGCTTTTGTCCCTTCACTGTGATAGTGGGCTCTTGGTGTTGGGCTTTCGGAGCTGGCTGATGCATCACTTTGGTTTTCTCTGTGTTGATGAGGAGGCCGAATTTGTCCATGCTGGCTTGCATTTCCTGCTCTGATCCAGCATTCAGGGCACAGTCGTCAGCAAAAAGGAGGTCTCATAGCACAGTCTCCTTTATCTTCGCCTGGAGTCCTTGCAGGTTGAACAGTTTCCCATCAGTCCTATATTTCAGGCTGACTCCCAAGGAGTTGTTCTGAAAGGCGTCTGTCAGCATGGCTGAAAACATTATGCTGAATGGGGTCGGTGCCAGCACACACCCTTGCTTGATGCCATTTGTGATGGGAAAGGCCTCTGAAGCTTCTCCGTTGTCCAAAACACGAGCTGTCATTCCATCATGGAACTGACGTACCATCAGGATGACTCTGTCAGGGCACCCAAACTTCAACATGATGCGCCACAGACCTTTGTGACTCACAGTGTCAAAAGCCTTGGTGAGGTCCACAAAGATGGTGTACTGTTCACGATTCTGCTCTTGACACTTCTCTTGAAGCTGTCAGGCTGCGAAGATCATGTCCACAGTGCCACGCTCTTTGTGGAAGCCGCACTGTGTCTCTGGTAGTAGACCCTGTTCCAGGTGGTCAGTCAGGTGATTCAGCAACACATGTGCAAGGATCTTGCCTGTGATGGAGGGCAGTGATATTCCTCAATGATTATCACAGACTTGTCGATTTTCTTTCCTCTGGTAGAGGTGTATGATGGACACGTCTTTCAGTTCCTGAGAAATGGATCCTTGATTTCAGAAGGACTGGAACAGCTGAGTGAGTGTGTCGGCAAGCACTGCACCACCTTCCTTATAGACTTCTGCTGGGATCGCATCAGATCCTGGGGCCTTGCCACTGGATAGATGGCTGATGGCCTGTAGGGTTTCAGGCTTTGATGGTGGGGCGTCCAGGCTGTGGTTGATATCCTTCTGGGGCATTCTGTCAATCGCCTCATTATTGATGGAGGATGGGCAGTTCAGTACGGATTGGAAGTGCTCAGCCCAACACTGTAGAATCAGAGTCTTCTCAGTAATGAGAGTTGCGCCATCTGAGTCCAGTAGAGGGGAGCTCCCTGAGGGCTGAGGTCTGTACAAGGATCTGAGGGCTTTGTAGAACCGTTTGGCATCATTTCTATCAGCATACTTCTGGATTTCAACTGCTTTGGCACTCAATCAGGAGTTCTGCATCTTGCCAAGCTTGCTTTGTGCAGTCCTGTTAGCGTTGTTGAAGGCATTTTTCTTAGCTGTTGACAACGGGTCGTTCTGATGAGCACGGTGAAGGCGGTGATTTTCAGCAAGTAAGGCCTTGATCTCTTCATCGTTTTCATCAACCCAGTTGTGCTGTTTCCTGTGTGAGGGTCCAAGAACCTTTAGTGCAGAAGAGTGCACAATATCCTGGAAGCGTTCCCAGTCCTTCTCAGCATTTTCCTCTAATTGCAGCTCTGAGAGTTGGTTGTCAAGATCTTCTGCTAGTGAAGCTGCTGTCTTGGGGTTCCTCAGTTTACTGACATTGATCTTTTTCATCACAGCTTTGTTTCCCTGAGGACATCTCTTAGGCTTGATGTGAAGGCTTAATTTGGAGATGATGCATCTGTGGTCAGTCCAACAGTCAGCACTCGGCATGGCCTTGGTCACCCTTACATTCTGTCTGTTTTTCCTTCGCACAATGACATAATCAATGAGATGCCAGTGCTTGGAGCATGGGTGCATCCAGGACGACTTTTTGCAAGTGGGCAGGTGGAAGATGGTATTAGTGATGATCAGATCATGAGCCGCACATGTCTTCAGTAGTAGTAGGCCATTGCTGTTACATTTGCCAGTTCCATTTTTTCCAATGACGCCATCCCAGGCAGAGTGATCGGATCCTACTCTCGTGTTGAAATCGCCAAGTAGAATCAGCCTATCAGTGCACTTCACAGAAGAGAGTAGGGCATCAAGATCTTCCTAAAACTTGTCCTTTACTTCATCCGGATTCATCATTGTGGGTGCGTAGGCGCTGATCAGTGTGGCTTGCTTTGTTCTCGGTAGTGGGAGATGCAGTGTCATGAGTCGGTCATTCATGCCCTTTGGAAGACTGGCAAGTATGGGGACAAGATGATTCTTAACCACAAAGCCAACTCCAGATTCACGACGTTCATCACTGCTACATCCACACCAGAAGAATGTGTAACCACCTCCTGTTCCTGTGAGATGACCTTCGTTGGCTAGGCAAGTTTCACACAGGGCCGCAATATCGATGTTACATCTTGCAAGCTCTCTGGCAACCAGGGCTGTTCTTTCTGGTCAATCTGCTGAGGGGTTGTCTTGAAGCATGTGTACATTCCATGTGCCAATAGTCAGTGGTGTTACCTTGCATTTGTGTTTTGTTTGAAGTTTTGTTGTTCGACCGCATGAGATGGGATCCCCTCCAGCTGCGGTAAGCTGGCCAGGGTTCTGTGAAGCAAACAATGTTTAGGGCACCTTTTCTAGCCCCTTCCTCTTGCTACGGAAGTGAGCAGTGTGGTCCTAAAGAGGGCTGCTCAGTCACTCAGGTAGACACCGAATCCAGCTAGAAGACGATGATTAGACCTGAGCTGCCTGTGTACAGGTCTGCAGCTACAGCTCCCAGTGTATCCACACCTGCTGCTTCATCGCTCGCCCATCACCACAGGACTTTGAGGTTTACTAGAGCTGAGGATGTCAAGACTTGCACGTGGATTGGATTTAAGTGACGGAGAGGTGCACATAGTCAGCCTCACTCCCTCTTCGCAGAATCCATCTTGCTCTAGTGGCAGGACAAGAGTCAAGACAGTTGGAGATGGGCTGGGCGCAGTGGTTGACCAGGGTGTCTTTGGGTCTTGCCGTGCTGTTAGCATACCACAACGCTTGCAGAAACTGCCTTCATGAGCATTGGTCCTATTCTAGTAGGTCTCATTTGCTCAATCTGCTGGAGTCTGTCTTCACATGCTCGGGACAGACAAATCCCTATCTCACCAAAGGTCTTGACCCAACGGCTACCCTCAACCTGGTTTGGCCAGCCTGTTGAAGCTGTTGCCTGGGGTGTGGCTGCTGCGCATGCTACAGCTACTGGGAGCGACAGGTGAGAGCTGGGTGACAAGTGAGGACAAAAGGTGGAAAAGCTGCCCTAAGAGGACATGCCATGACCCTACACCAGAGGTGCTACCCCTCCCTGATCACTCCATACACCCTGTCCGGTGGATTAGGGCATGGATGACTGACTGAAAGCAGAGGGTAACCATTAGTGGGGAATCATCGAGATGGTGGCCAGTGACAAACGGGGTCCTCCAGGGCTCTGTCCTGGGGCTGATCCTGTTTAATCTTTTCATCAATGACATGGAAGAAGGGGTGAACAGTCTGCAGATCAAATTTGCAGATGATACTAAAACTGGAGCAGTGGCCACAACTGAGGAGCAGGTACTCCAGATCCAAAAGGATCTGAACAGACTATGGAAGTGGGCAGGAGACAACAGGATGGCGTTCAATGTGGATAAGTGCAAAGTCTTGCACTTGGGGCATAGGAATAGGTGTCATAAGTACAGGTTAGGTGACAAGTGGCTGGAGAGCAGCACTTGTGAAAGGAATCTCGGGGTGCTGGTTGACTGCAGGCTAAACATGAGTCAGCAGTGTGATGCGGTGGTCAAGAGGGTGAATGCCACCCTTGGTTGCATAGCCAGAAGTGTGGCTTCTAGATCGAGAGAGGTATTACTACCACTCTATACAACTCTGGTGCGCCCGCAACTGGAGTATTGTGTTCAGTTTTGGGCATTACAGAAAGGATATAGCCAGGTTGGAGTCAGTGCAGCGTAGGGGCACAAGGTTGGTGGCCAGTTTGCAGGGAATGGGGGATGAGGCGAGACTGAGGGAACTGGGTCTCTTCAGCCTGGAGAATAGGAGACTCAGAGGGGATATGTTGGCGACATACAGGTATGTGAGAGGATGTCACATGGAGATGGGTAGAGACCTGTTCTCCCCTGCAGAGGAAGGCAGGACACACTCCAATGGAGCAAAGCTCAGGGAACCAAGGTTCCATTTAGATGCCAGGAAGCACTTCCTGACAGTTAGGACCCCGAGGGTGTGGAATGGACTTCCACAAGAGGTCATTGAGGCCCCATAGGTGAGGGTGTTCAAAGATAGGCTGGACATGCACATGGTGGGCATGTTGTGAGCAGAGCCGGCTGGTGCCAGAGGTCAGCACTGGACAAGTGTGGGAGGAGGGCCAGGGCTCTGGGAGCAGGGTTTTAGAGATTCTGCAGGGACTGACAGGACTCCTACAGAGAGGGGCCAGGTATCAGGGAGGATGGGAGGAAGGAGGAGGCTGGGAACTCCAAGGAAAGGAAGCACTGGGAAGGAGTTGAGGTGCATGTACACCAATGCTAGGAGCATGGGTAATAAGCAGGAAGAGCTTGAAGCTCTCCTGGGAATAGGAGGGTATGATCTGGTGGGAATCACAGAAACTTGGTGGGATGAAAGGCAAGTCTGGAATGTGAACATAGAAGGGTATCACCTTTTTAGAAAGGACAGGAAAGGAAAGAGAGGTGGGGGCATGGCTTTATAAGTCAGGGAAGGGATAGGATGCAGTGAGATAGAATGCAGCACAGATGGGGATTCAGTAGAGGCAGTCTGGGTGAAACTTAGGGGTTTTGACAGGGAAAGAGACCTGACAGTGGGGGTATGTTATCGCCCTCCTGGTCAGCTTGAGACCCTGGATGATGTCCTGAAAGACCAGATTCTAAGGATATTCCAGGGGAGAGACACAGTAATTATGGGAGATTTCAATCTCTTGGATATTACTTTGGAGACTCACTCGGCGGTGAAAGCCAGGTCACTTCGCTTCCTAGAAACTATAGAAGGAGGGTTTTTCACACAGAGGGTCTGAGAGGCAATGCGGGGGGAAAACATCCTTGACTTGGTCTTGACCAATAGGGAGGAGCTGATAGATGAAGTACAGATTAGGGGAGCTCTGGATGCAAGTGATCACTCCATCCTTTGCTTTGAGATCAGAGGACTGGGGACGTGTAGCAGGTCGAGCATTAGAAGCTGGGACTTCAAGAGGGCCAACTTTGGCCAACTGAAGGCCAGACTGGGGAAAGTCTCCTGGGATAGGTTACTGGAAGGTAAGCGAGTTGAGGAGGGGTGGATAGCACTCAAAAGGGAGGTTTTGGAGGTGCAAGCCTTGACGATACTTCTAGTCAGTAAGGTGGGGAGGCGGAGGAGAGTGCCGCCATGGATGCAAAAGGAGGTGGTTAAAGGGATTAGACAAAAGAGGAACCTCCGTAGGAAATGGGTACTGGGGGAAATAGAGAAAAGGGTATACCGGGAGGAGGAGGCCTGTTGCAGAAGGATTCTTCGCAAGGCTAAGGCTGATTACGAGCTGAGACTTGCCAAGAACATCAAGAGCAACAAAAAGGGCTTCTTTCAGCATGTAAATAGGAAGAGGAAGGGGAGACAAGTGGTGGGACCACTAAATAAGGAGGAAGGAGATCCAGTGACTGTTATGAGGGAACAGGCACAGATGCTAAATGACTATTTTGCCTCTATGTTCTCCCCAAAGCAGGACAGAGGATATCCGCACAGGAGATTAGATGAGGCTGGGGACTTAGGGGCACAGATTAGAGTCACCCCCCTTGAAGTCGAGGGGCTCCTCAGGGCATTGGACATTACAAAGGCGCCAGGCCCTGACGGATTACACCCGAGAGTACTTAGAGAGTTGGCAGGGGTTCTCTCACGCCCGCTGGCCTCCATTTTTGAGACCTCATGGAGAACAGGTGAAGTTCCAGAGGACTGGAGGGTGGCATCAATGGAAAGGCTCATAATAGCAAGAGATCTAGTGATACTAGATAGGGAAGGGAGGCTGACTGCCACACAACACAGCTTCCGCAAAAACAGGTCCTGCTAGACGAACCTTGTGGAATTCTATTACAAGGTTTCGAGATGGCTAGATGGAGGGGATGCAGTGGATGTGGTATACCTGAATTTCAGCAAGGCCTTTGACAAAGTGCGTGCCCCATGATATCCTGGTGGAGAAACTGAGGAGTTTTGGGATAGACCAATGCTTTGTCTGATGAATTAGGGCATGGTTGACTGACCGAAAGCAGAAGGTAACCATTAGCGGGGAATCATTGGGATGGCGGCCAGTGACAAGCGGGTTCCCCCAGGGCTCTGTCCTGGGGCTGATCCTGTTTAATCTTTTCATTAACGACATGGAAGAAGGGGTGAACAGTCTGCTGATCAAATTCGCAGACGATACTAAAACTGGAGCAGTGGCCACAACTGAGGAGCAGGTACTCCAGCTCCAAAAGGATCTGAACAGACTATGGAAGTGGGCAGGAGACAACAGGATGGTGTTCAATGTGTTTAAGTGCAAGGTCTTGCACTTGGGGCATAGGAATAGGTGTCATAAGTACAGGTTAGGTGACAAGTGGCTGGAGAGCAGCACTTGTGAAAGGGATCTCGGGGTTGACTGCAGGCTAAACATGAGTCAGCAGTGTGATGCTGTGGTCAAGAGGGTGAACACCACCCTTGGTTGCATAGCCAGAAGTGTGGCTTCTAGATCAAGAGAGGTATTACTACCACTCTACATGACTCTGCTGTGCCCTCAATTGGAGTATTGTGTTCAGTTTTGGGCCCCTCATTACAGAAAGGATATAGCCTGGTTGGAGTCAGTGCAGCATAGGGGCACAAGGTTGGTGGCTGGTTTGCAGGGGATGCCGTATGAGGCAAGACTGAGGGAACTGGGTCTCTTCAGCCTGGAGAAGAGGAGACTCAGTGGGGATATGTTGGTGACATACAGGTATGTGAGGGGATGTCACATGGAGGTCGGTAGAGACCTGTTCTCCCCTGCAGAGGAAGGCAGGACACACTCCAATGGAGCAAAGCTCAGGGAGCCAGGGTTCCATTTGGATGCCAGGAAGCACTTCCTGACAGTCAGGACCCCGAGGGTGTGGAATGGGCTTCCACGAGAGGTCGTTGAGGCCCCATCGGTGTGGGCGTTCAAGGATAGGCTGGACGTCCACATGGTGGGCATGTCGTGAGCGGAGCCGGCTGGTGCGTGAGGTCAGACTAGATGGCCCGGGAGACCCCTTCTGAGTCACTCTGTTTCTATGTTTCTATGAGCTCGATGTCGGCCTTTACCTCTGTAAGGTGCAGACCCTATTGTGTTGGTCCGCCCTCGGAGCCAGATGGATTCCCGAAAGCTCTGGAGGAGTTTCCGGTTGATAAAGCTGGCACTCCTGTTGATGCTCTGGTTGAACTGTGGAATGGGGAAATGGCCAGAGCTATTGACATGATCGCTCCTAAGCATCCACTCCCATCCGGCAGAACCCGTTCATCCCCTTGGTATACACCTGAATTACGGGCGATGAAGCAGGTTGGGAGACGTCTAGAGCATAGGTGGAGGAAATCTCCGGATGAATCTGACCGAACACAGTTAAGAGCTCATTATCGAGACTATGCTGTGTCGGTGAGAGTGGCGAAGAAGAAATTCTTCTCCACTTCCATTGCCTCCTCAGAGTGCCATCCAGCGGAGCTCTTTTGGGTGGTACAAGGACTGGTACATCCAGGCCCTAGGAAAGATCCTGTAGCACCCTCGATAGCCCACTGTGATGAGTTTGTGCAGCACTTTAAGGAGAAAATCGCTCAGATTAGTCACGAGTTGGACTCCACTAGTGATTCAGATTCCCTAGGGGAGGTGCCAGTGTTACCATCTGGTCACATATTGTTGCATGAGTTTCAGTTATTGCAGCCTGATGATGTGGACAATGTGCTTAGACAAGTATGTCCCACCACCTGTTTACTTGACCCTTGCCCATCATGGCTACTGACCAAAGCCAAACATGGCATTGGTGCCTGTATCCTGGAGGTAATCAATGCCTGTCTGAAGGATGGCCAGGTGACTGCCCCTCTAAAGGAGGCGGTAGTCAGGCCGGTCCTAAAGAAGGCGTCCTTGGATCCAGAGGTGGCTGGCAATTATAGACTAGTGGCCAACATCCCGTTCTTTGGCAAGGTGTTGGAACAGGTGGTGGCAGGATAACTCCAAGCTCTCTTGGATGAGACTAATTATCTGGACCCATTTCAGTCCAGCGCCAGACCCTGATATGGTACTGAATCTGCCTTGGTTGCCCTGTATGATGACCTGTGCAGGGACAGAGACAGGGGGAGTGCATCCCTGTTGTTTCTCCTGGACCTCTCAGTGGATTTTGATAACATTGATCATGGTATCCTTCTGGATAGTTTAAGGGGGCTGGGAGAAGGAGGCACTGCTTGGCAGTGGTTCCACTCCTACCTCGATGGCTGATTCCAGAAGGTGGTGCTGGGGGACTATGGCTCTGCGCCGTGGCAGTTATGCCATGGAGTACAGCAGGAGACCATTTTGTCCCCCTTGCTATTCAACATCTACATGAAACTGCTGGGAGAGGTCATCAGGAGGTGTGGGCTGCAGAATCATCAGTATGCTGATGAAACCCAGCTCTACCTCTCTTTTTCAACCAATCCAGGTGAGGCAGTGGCTGTACTGAACTGCTGTCTGGCCGAGGTAATGGGCTGGATGAGGGCCAATAAACTAGACAAAGGTCCTGCTAGTGGGTGGTCGAACTCTTGGGTAGGTGACTTAGACCTTGTCCTTAACGGGGTTGCACTCCCTCTAAAGGACAGAGTCCACAGCTTGGGAGTTCTCCTTGACCCGGAGCTGTCCTTGGAAGCTCAAGTGACTGCAGCGCTGAGGAGCGCTTTCCTTCAGCTTCGGCTAATCCATCAGCTGCGTCCCTACCTGGAGGATGATTGCCTAGCGACAGTGACGCACGCATTGGTTACTTCCCGGTTGGATTTCTGTAATGCGCTCTACATGGAGCTGCCCTTGAAGACAGTCCGGATACTTCAGATGGTGCAAAATAGAGCAGCCAGGTTACTGACGGGGACTGGGCATTATTCTCACATAAACCCAGTTCTCTACCAGCTTCACTGGCTTCCCATCGAAGTCCGGGCTCAATTCAAGGTACTAGTAATCACCTATAAAGCCCTTAACGGCTTGGGATCTGGATATCTAAAGAAACGCCTGCTTCCATATTTGCCCTCCCACCCCCTGAGATCTGCAGCAGAGGCCCTCCTCCAGGAGCCGTCTGTCAGAGACATCAGGAGGCAAAGTACCCAGAGGAGGGCTTTCTCTGCAGTGGTGCCCCACCTATGGAATGCATTCCCCTGAGAGGTCCGACTGGTGCTGTCATTATTTGTTTATCAGCACCAGGCTAAGACCTTTTTATTTAATCGATATTTTAACAACTCTTAATTATACCTATAGGTTTTAATTTTGCAGCCATGGTGTTTTTGGGTTTTTAATTGTATTATTTCTATGTACTGTGTTTATTTATTTATGTGAGCCATCCCGAGGATATAAGCGATGGGACAGCATACAAAAATTCTAAATAACTAAATAATAAATAAATTATAGATTGAAGAAAGAAATTGAGACTTCTGGTTGGCATCGCGGCAAGATGGCTGTGAACAGGGAACCCGTACTTCATGCTGAAATCCATTCTACAGAGGGCCCTGCGAGGCCCATCCAAGCCCTGTCGGGGCAGGGATTAGAAGCCTGAGCACACTTCTTGCTGGTGGGGGGGCAGCAGTCCCCCATTCACTGGGAGAAACTTGGGGAAATTCTCAGTGAACAGAGAGAGGGGGGTGACCCCCCCCCCCCCAGCATGCTGCCAGTGCTGGTTTGGTAGCGAAGAAAAAAGGAGAAGCTTAAAAGTGGACGTCAGACCTGCTGGGTGAGTAATCAAACTTTTAAATTATTGCCAGTGAAAGAATTTGTGAAACAATGGTCAATCGAAAGGAAGGAAGGAAGGAAGGAAGGAAGGAAGGAAGGAAGGAAGGAAGAAAGAAAGGCTCTTTCGATGGAGGGTGGACCCCCCCCCCCATGGAGTTCAAGCAGTGACAAATCTAGGGGAGATTAAGTGAAATTTAAGTGAAATTTGGGGAAATTTCCCCAAGTGAAATTTGGGGAAATTTAAGACTTGGAAAAGAAGCGATTCTTTAATCTCCCCAGGGGCAAAGAATCAAATTAGAGCTTACTGTATATTAATTGGTAGAAAAAGTCTTCTTTCTGTTTCATTTCTGTATGTCTCTTTCGGAGATGACATGGCAATTTGATCTTGTTAGTTCTTGCATGAAGTTGAAGATCTTTTTGTCTTTGTTATACTAACAAATAAATTTTTGCTGCCCCCTTGTGGTCATTTTACCTTCAACAGATATGTTGCTTGCCAAAAAAAATTTTTTCCCCTCTTTTTCTCTCTTTGTGATTTTTTGCTGCCATCTTGTGGCCATTTAGTAACACAACAGGTTACTTTAAAAAACCTGTTTCAATTAAACCTTTCATTTTCATCATGAAAAAAATTCATCATCTTCAGCACCTGCGTCTACCTCGCAAAGTCCAACACACCAATTAAAAACTGTGGATTTGAAAAAATTCCAAAAAGACCTACAAATGACGATTTTGGCAATACAAGCATCTCTAACATCTATGCAATTATTTAATTAATTATCTATGCAACAGTTCTCATTGTCCAGCAGAAAGCACATTTCTCTTTAGCCTAGGCAAGCAACAGGTTTGTGCAACACCAGTTCAACAAAGGATTTCCTTTGTGTGCATTTTTGCATTGGTTGGATTGATTTCAGCAACCCAAACATTTTCTTCTTGAGACTGTGCTAAAGAGACTCGAAAAAAGGACATAGACTGTATGTTGTGAGCCACCCTGAGGCTTCGGCGAATGGGGCGGCATAGAAATGTTTTAATAAATAATAATAAATAATAATTATCTCAAGAGTCTATGCAAAATGCTATGCAAAAAATGACTTCGGAACAAAGGGAATGAATGGATAAATTGGATAGTCATGTTGTGGATATATGTAATCAACTTGCAGATACCCGACTTAAAACAAAACAAAACGAACGAACAAAAAATACAAGAAGTGGAAAAGAAAACTGTTGATACTGACAAGAAAACTGAAAAGATGGATAAAGAGATACAACGATTAACACAAACAAATAAGTCATTATGGGATTCAGTTGCCATACTGGAGATGGAGAAGGCATCTATCTATCTAAGATTTCAGAATATACCAGAGGCAAAAAACAAAAACCTAAGAGAATTAATAAATACTATGCTAGCAGACGCTCTTGATTTGGAAAATGAAGAGATGGATAAAGAGATTGACCTGGTTTATAGAGTTAACTCAAGCTAGGTTAGAAGGCACAAACTTCAGAGGGAAGTTCATGTTAAATGTGCAAGAAGATCTGTAAGAGACAACATTCTGAGGGTCTTACATGATAAACAATTAAGATTTGATGATCAACATGAAGTGACTGTTCTGAAACAAATACCATGGAGGATTAGAGAAGGATGGAAGAAATACCAATTTCTCACTACAAAGTTGATAAAGAAAGGAATTATGTTTAGATGGCTAACACCAGGAGGGATATTTCTTACTTGGAATTCTACAAGATATAGACTGGATTCAATTTTCATGGCCCAAGATTTTTATGAAAAATTCAGAAGCTCATTTGAAGATGAAGAGCAAACTGAACAAAAAGAAAGAGGGAAAAATGGTGAGGCAATGGCTGTAACAACCTATCACCCTGAAGAAGGAGAAATAGTGATTACAGACCAACAAGAAGATGAACAGCTATTGGAACCAAAAGAAAAGAGAAAGAGAGAAGCGTGAAGGCTAAATATAAATAGATAAATATATATTTTACAAATATGGCTTTTAAAATAGAAGGAAGAATCGAATTATTCTCTTTAAACATAAATGGACTAAATGCACCCTCTAAGAGGAAAAGGAATTTTTCTCAACTTCAAAAATTGAAATTTGATGTAATTTGTTTCCAAGAAACACACATTAAGAGACAATAAAGTAAGCTTTTGGAATTTCCAAAACTTGGAAAGTTATTTATATCTTCTGCTCATCAAAAGAAAAGAGGTCTGGCATTATACATCAAAGAAAAATTGGATCCCAAATATATTCTAGCAGATGAAGACAGTAGAATTCTATTGGTTTAAGTGACAATGAAACTTAAAAAGGTACTCTTACTGGCGATCTATGCTCCAAATGATCACCAGGAAGTGTTCTATCAAAAACTACATTACTTTTGCAAATGAACTACCAAACTCTGTGTTTAATGGGCAATTTCAATGCAATTGTGGATAAATAATAGACCACAAGAGTGACACTAAGGGGAAGAAAGGTAGGAGGATACTTCCAAAGTCCTGCTTTAACATATTAGAGGAATTCAGCCTAACAGATGCCTGGAGACATAAAAATTCAACCTCTGCCAAGTATACTTTTTATTCAAACAGACATAGGTTGTGATCTAGAATTGATATGATTTGGATAACTCCAGACCTAATTCCAGATTTGTTATAAGTTGAAATAGACACAAATGTCTGGGCAGAGCATAATCTTTTAAACATGACCTTGAAGGGAACAATAAAAATACCCAGATAGGCATTTAATAAATCTTTATTAAAAGACAAAAAATTCAAAGAAGAAATAACTAAGGAATTAAAATTTTTCTTTCAAGAAAATAAGGTTGAAGAAACTTCTTTGCAAAATGTTTGGGATACAGTGAAAGCACATGTTAGAGGCCTGATTGTAACATATTCAGCAAAAATAAATAAAAAGAGAAAGCAGGAATGACTTAAACTAACAGATGAATTGTCGAAGCTTGAACAGGAGCTTCAGGAAGATCCATCAAAAAAAGACCTTAAGACACAAATGAATATTCTAAAATCTAAACTGAATCTCTTAGATACAAACAAACTTGCTAAACAAATGAAATTGACTAAACAGAACTTCTTTGAAAATGCTAACAAACCAGGGAGATGGTTAGCTTATAAATTAAAGAAGGAAAGAGAAAAGGGACTAATACATAAATTGAAAGATGGAGAAGGACAACTGCTGGTACAAAGTGCATCAATTAAGAAAATAGTGGAAGATTTTCTTATAAAGCTGTACCAAACTAAAGAAATTTCAGTTGAGAAAGTTAATGAATATATTCAGAAGGAGAATCTACCAAAGTTGTCGGAGAAATACCAAAAAATATTAAACGAGGAAATAACAATGACAGAAGTAACTGAGGCGATTAAAAGACAAAAGAATAATAAAACTCCTAGCCCAGATGGACTACCAGCAGAGTTTTATAAAGCGTTTGAAGGAATCCTACCTTTGACTTTTAAGGATATCTGTCATGCTGTATTGTCAGATGCTAAAATACCAAATACCTGAACTGAGGCAAATATTACTTTAATTGCGAAAGAAGATATGGACTTGACACAGATTCAAAACTACAGACCTATATCACTTCTAAATGTGGATTACAAAATTTTTGCCCCTTTAATGGCAGAAAGATTGAAGAATTATCTAATGGACTTTATACACACAGATCAAAATGGCTTTTTACCTAAAAGACAAATGAGGAACAATATGAGAATTATTTTGGTTATCTTAGAATATTATGAAATCCATTCTGAAAAACCAATGGCACTATTGCTTCTTGATGCACAGAAGGCCTTTAACAATGTTAACTGGCAATTCATGAAACAACAATTAGCACAAATGGAATTTGGTGGAAAATTTATTAATGCAATATCAAGCATTTGTCAAAAACAGACTGCTAGGATGATAATTAATGGAGAACTCACAAACACTATAGATGTTCAAAAGGGCACAAGACAAGGCTGTCCTTTATCACCATTGTTATTTATACTGATTTTAGAAATTTTAAACAGAAATATTAGAGAAGACATGGATATTAAATGTGCCAGAATCAGAGGTGAAATTTATAAATTACAAGCATTTGCAGACAACTTAGTTTTTATTCTAGAGGAGCCTTTGGTAATGATGCCTAAATTTTTAAAAAAGATAGAAGATTATGGTGAAGTTACTGGGATGAAAATAGAGAAAAGACTAAATTGCTAGTGAAAAATCTTACATTGGAACAGAAAATGACTTTGACAGAACAAGTAGAACTTCAAATTGTTAAAAAGGTTAAATATTTGGGAATTTTTCTTACAGCTAAATGTGCCACATTGAAAGAAGATAATTATGTTAAACTATCTAAGAAAATTAAGAGTGATCTGGAATAAGGGGCTAATTTGCAATTATCATTGTTGGGATGAATAGCAATAGTTAAAATGAATATATCGCCAAAGCTCTTATTTTTATTCCAAACAATTCACATAAAAATTGATTTAAAAAATCTGGATGATCTAAACACCCAAATTTTGAGATTTGTATGGCAAAAGAAGAAACCAAGGATTAAATTAAAAATGCTTCAGGAGGCCAAAGGGAATGGGGGTTTTGGCCTTCCTGACTGGATGTTTTATTATCAAGCTTCTGTTTTAATGTGGTTAAAAGAATGGATAACCTTAAGAAATAAGAGAATGCTTTATCTTGAAGGGCATGATCTACAAATGGGTTGGCATACCACTTCTCATATGTGGTATGAGAAGTGGAAGACACATGGTTGTTTCTTAAATCATTATATTAGAAAGTCATTAATGTCGGTGTGGGATTAAAGATAAAGATGTATATTAAGTTGCTGAGATGGCTTTCTCCTATGGAAGCTCTTGTATATCCAAATGCATTGAATTTTGATATGATTGTGAGATATGATGATATTTTGGATAATGATGGAAAATTCAAACCGAATCAAGAATTACAAGAGCAAGGTATTGATATTTCTTGGTGGCATAAGGTTCAAATACAATCAAGATATGTTAAAGATTATAAAATGTGTGGTTTTTATAAGGAATCAGCAACATTTGATCAAATGATTTTAAAATCAGATGAAAAAAAGTTTAAAAGACTGTATAATTTTCTTTTGGATAGGAGAATGGAAGACGAACAAGTTAAGGAAACTATGATAACATCGGCACAAAATTTTGGATATAATATTGAGTTACAGAAATGGCAAACGTTGTGGGAAAGAAATATTAAGGTAACCTTAGCAACCTCATATAAATCTTTATAAAATGTTTTATAGATGGTATTTATCACCAAATAGATTAGCAAAAATGTTCCCAAATATGTCAAATGGTTGTTGGAAATGTAAACATAAACCTGGTACTTTTTATCATATGTAATGGACTTGTGATAAGGCAAAAAATACTGGGTTAAAATGCATAAATGGCTTGAGGAAATGTTACAAAAAACCTTTAATATTTAAACCTGAAGTTTTTTTAGTAGGCATCGTGTCTGATGATGTCGATAAACAAGCAACGTATTTGATTCTACACGTAATTACTGTGGCAAGAATTGTATTTGCCCAACATTGGAGGAGTAAAGAACCACCTACTGATGAACTGATTTTTAAAAAGATCTTGGATTGCGCAGAAATGGACAGGCTGACTTTGTCTCTGAATGAGAAAGAGGATACATATTTCTATAAAACTTGGAACTCTTTTTACTATTGGTTAGAGAAACAGGACTATGCGTAGATTTGAATATGGCTATGGATTGTTATAAAAAAAAATGGGGGGCTGAACCGGTATGTCCAATGTCTTTGATGATTGATGTTTTTAGTTTGTAGAAAATAATAATAATAAAACTTATTTTAAAAAAGGAAGAAAGAAATTGAAAGGATGGGCTGAAATAGAAGACAAGATCAAGATTTTACTTCAAGAAAAGGAAATGGAGCAGTTGGTGTAGTCTCTCCAATCTCAGCTACTGACTACAGAGAAGCAGATCTTGCAGCAGTTCAAAAGCTTCTCCAGAATGAAAAGGAAAAAGAGGAGCGGGAAGGGGCAGTGGGAGGTATTTCTCCAATTTAAACCATTAAATGAGCTGAAGAAGAAGCATTCAGGTTAATAGTTAGGAGGCAGAAGATAATTTACACTCTATGTTCGGGAGTAACATTAGGTAAGGTTTATTATATAAGATTAAAAGATAAGTATTAGTTTATAAGTAAGAGAAGAATTTATAAATAGGGTAGAGTATTAACTCTGAATAAGCTAAATATGATAGTAGATGAATTTTGAATATGTGATGTGTAAATGGGAAGACAGTATTGAGAATTTAAAGAGTTAAAGAACTGAAAATCTTTAAAAGGAGGGGTTAAGGTAACAGGAGTATATAGGCAATGGGAAGTAGATACTTGGAATTGAGCAGCTCAGTGGTTCCCCCCCCCCCCGCCCCAACCCTTTTCTGCAAAAGTGGAAATTACTGATATTTTGGGGAGAAAGGCGGGGTGAGGTTTTGCAAGGGTGAGGTTTTTTGGGGGTGGGAAATAATAGAGTGGGTTAAGGTAATTTTTGGTTTGTTTGCTTGTTTTTTGTTTAAATATATTTGTGGGGGTGCGCAAAGGACCAACAAAGGTATATGTTTTAAATTTGAAATGTTTAAAGTTTTAAGGGTGTTATCTTTGAATGTTAAAGGAAGGAAAGAATGATGCTACAATAAATAAAGATAAAGCGGATGCTGTATTTTTGCAAGAGACACATCAAAGAAAAGAGGTGGTTAAAGGTATCATGGTCAAATATTTATGAGAAAGCATATGGAAGATCTATGTCAGGGAGAGTGGCAGTTATAATATCTAAAATGGTGTATTTAAAATAAATAAAAAATTTAAAATGTTGGAAAAGGTAGAATTTTCAAACCTTAGTAAAGAAGAAAAAAGATATAGTACTATACTTTTGACTAAAATGGTAAACTGATTTGAAAGGTGTACGGAGAGAAAGGGAAATGAAAAAGAGTATACATTTTATTCTCTGGTTCATAAGATTTATTCAAGGATAGACTATATGTTGGTGTCTAATGATTTGTCAGAGTGTTTAACTCATAGGACAAAACATGCTTTGGTAAATAAGGATCTTAAAAATAAATGGGACTATAAAGAAGTTAAAAGATGGAAAATGGATGTAAATATTTTATAATATAAAGATATAACAGATAGAATAGGGAAAAATTAAAAGAAACATGGGATATTAATCATAGATAAGGTAGTCAAGAAAGCTTGATTTGGAATACAATGAAAGTGGTTGCAGGAGGGCTAAGTGCTAAAGAAGCATATCATTTAAGAAGACGAAAAATTAAACGTGGAAACTTTGCAAGGACAAATAAAAGAATTGGAGGAAAAGTATATAGAAAATAGGGATTCTTCACAAGGCTAAGGCTGATTATGAGCTGAGACTTGCAAAGCATAGCAAGGGCAACAAAAAGGGCTTCTCTCAGCATGTAAATAGGAAGAGGAAGGAGAGACAAGTAGTGGTGGGGATTGCTAAATAAGGAGGAAGGAGAATACAGTAACTGATATGAGGGAACAGGCACAAAGGACTATTTTGCCTCTGTGTTCTCCCCAAAGCAGGATGAGGGAGATCCGCATAGGAGATTAGAGGAGGCTGGGGGCTTAGGGGCACAGATTAGAGTCACCCCCCCCCCCTTGAAGTCAAGGGGCTCCTCAGAGCATTGGACATTACAAAGGCGCCAGGCCCTGACGGGTTACACCCGAGAGTACTTAGACAGTTGGCAGGTGTTCTCTCACGCCCGCTGGCCTCCATTTTTGAGACCTCGTGGAGAACAGGTGACGTTCCAGGGGACTGGAGGGTGGCGTCAGTGGTCCTAATTTTCAAAAAGGCTAGTAGAAGGGACATGGGGAATTACAGACCAGTTAGCCTTACGACCATTGTAGGAAGAACAATGGAAAGGCTCATAATAGCAAGAGATCTAGTGATGCTAGATAGGGAAGGGAGGCTGACTGCCACACAACACGGCTTCCGCAAAAACAGGTCCTGCCAGACAAACCTTGTGGAATTCTATGACAAAGTTTCGAGATGGCTAGATGGAGGGGATGCAGTGGATGTGGTTTATCTGGATTTCAGCAAGGTGTTTGACAAAATGCCCTATGATATCCTGGTTGAGAAACTGAGGAGTTTTGGGATAGACCAATGCTCTGTCTGATGGATTAGGGCATGGTTGACTGACCGAAAGCAGAAGGTAACCATTAGCGGGGAATAAACAAGTTGGCAGCCAGTGACAAGCGGGGTCCCCCAGGGCTCTGTCCTGGGGCCGATCCTGTTTAATCTTTTCATTAACGACATGGAAGAAGGGGTGAACAGTCTGCTGATCAAATTCGCAGACAATACTAAAATGGGGGCAGTGGCCACAAGTGAGGAGCAGGTACTCCAGATCCAAAAGGATCTGGACAGACTATGGAAGTGGGCAGGAGCCTTCAGTGTGGATAAGTTCAAGGTCTTTCACTTGTGGCATAGGAATAGGTGTCTTAAGTACAGGTTAGGTGACAAGTGGCTGGAGAGCAGCACTTGTGAAAAGGATCTCGGGGTACTGGTTGACTGCAGGCTGAACACGAGTCAGCAGTGTGATGTGGTGGTCAAGAGAGCGAACACCACCATTGGTTGCATAGTCAGAAGTGTGGCTTCTAGATCAAGAGAGGTATTACTAGCACTCTATATGACTCTGGTGCGCCCACAACAGGAGAATTGTGCTCAGTTTTGGGCCCCTCATTACAGAAAGGACATAACCAGGTTAGAGTCAGTGCAGCATTGGGCCACAAGGTTGGTGGCCGGTTTGCAGGGGATGCCGTATGAGGCGAGACTGAGGGAACTGGGTCTCTTCAGCCTGGAGATGAGGAGACTCAGAGGGGACATGTTGGTGACATACAGGTATGTGAGGAGATGTCACACGGAGATGGCCTGGGAGGCTTTTTCTGACTTGCTCTGTTTCTATGTTTCTATGTTTGACCATGTCCAACTTGCCTTGATTCATGGATCTTACATTCCAGGTGGAGTATAGATCTTTACAGCATTGGACTTTCCTTTCACCACCAGATACATCCACAACTGAGTGTCCTTTCAGCTTTGACCCAATCACTTCATTCTTTATGGTACTACTAGTACTAGCCCTCTGCTCTCCCCCAGTAGCACATTGGACACCTTCCAAGCTGAGGGGCTCATCTTCCAGCGTCATATCTCTTTGCCCTTTAGAACTGTCCATGGGGTTTTCATGGTAAGGATACTGGAGTGCATTGCCATTTCCTTCTCCAGTAGATCATGTTTTGTCAGAGCTCTATGCTATGACCTGTCAATCTTGGGTGGCCCTGCATGGCATAGCTCATAGCTTCATTGAGCTACACAAGCCCCTTCGCCAAAACAAGGCAGGGATCCATAAGCCCTCACTTAAAGGGGAGGCTGCTCTCTGCATCTAGGCATGAGTTCCAGCCTTGCCTCCTTTTAAAAGGTCATTGTTCCATCACATGTGATGCTGAAACATTCCAGTGTTCCTAAACAAGAGGCTACCTAAAAGTTTAGGAGGGGGTGCCAAAAAAAGTAGAGAGGCAGTTCATTTGGTTTGCAGACCTTTTGAAGACAACATGGTGAATTTTATGTAAAAATAAAAAAGGAAGAAAATTAATTTGGGGACACCATCACCCCATCTACAGGACCAATCTTACCGAGGGTGTGGAATGGGCTTCCATGAGAGGTCATTGAGGCCCCATCGGTGAGGGTGTTCAAAGATAGGCTGGACATGCACATGGTGGGCATGTCGTGAGCGGAGCCGGCTAGTGCCAGAGGTCAGACTAGATGGCCTGGGAGACCCCTTCTGACTCGCTCTGTTTCTATGTTTCTTTTGTATTTCTGATCAGTCATTTATCTGAACTCCTTCTTTCAGTCATAAGGCATGCAGAGTTGAGTGACTCACACAGAAACCCATGAAAGGAGGCAGGGCATTTTTTACTTCTGAAAACTACATGTTAAGCATCCTGCTTGTTAATTGTGATGGTTAAGTTCAGTTTCATGTACAAAGGCGTACCTCATCATGTAACACAAATTTGGATAAGATGATCTAGACCAGGGGTGAGCAACATTGCCTACAGATGTTTTGGCCTATAACTCCCATCATCCTTCAGTAATGACTATGCCAGCTAAGGCTGATATGAGCTGTAGGTCAAAATACCTGCTGGGACAAAAGTTTCCAATGCTTGATCTAGACAAGGTATGCGTGTGGGGATAAGATTTCAGTTTCTTTTCATAAGAATTTACCAAATTCACATTTTTTCATATTTGAGATGGAAATTGCTGGTGATTTTTTTAAAAAAAGAATGAATGTAGAAGAAACCAAATCTGACAGATTCATTTGTTCAGGGTCAGGGTTTTGAGTGCATGGCTCCTTGTAGCTTGGGTTTGAATTTAGCCAATTAGGTCAGTGATTGGCCACAGGGCACCCAGTTAGCTTCAAAGCTGAGTGGGGACTCCAGCGTGGGCCTTCCCAGTCCACTTCTAACCTCCTTACCATGCTTGCTCCCTGTATGGTAGGCCCACGTCTTAATAGAATTAAGATTGAGAAACACAGGGAGAGAAGTCAGAGTACCACAGTCCTCTTTATACTTAGAATAGCTACACCTATTGATTGTACACAGTGAAAATGGATAAGTTCATTGCAGTTAACTTTTCATATGAGTTTTATAAAATTCACAAGGTATGGGAAGAATATGAGATTCCCCCCCCCGCCCCGCAAAAAAAAAAAAAAAACAGGAGAAAGCAAAGCTGACACATTTGCCCATCCTTAACCAGGTCTTAATTGCTGAGGGTACAGTCCTATGAATGGCTACTTATGTAATTCTATCCCTCCTTTTTGTCATGCTCGTGGACTCAGAAAAGTCCTTGGTGTGTGCACAGGAGAAGGAAACTTCCCATGAGAACCAGAGGGCTGAGGAGGATGTGTATCTGGTGCCAGCAGAACAAGCTTCACTCCCTGGCGAACGATGGGAATACAGGAGATAAGGAAACTCAGGGAGATGCCAAAACAGTAGAGCATAAGAAACCAATTTGCAGTTGCTGAGGAAACAATTGCACCAGGTGACAATTCGGAGGGTGGGATTGTAGGAGATAATGTAGTTGAAACGATCAAGGATGCTTGTTCCTGCAGACACACATGCAGATTGGGACAAATAGAATTAAGATTGATTGAGAAACACAGGGAGAGAAGTCAGAGTGACCCGCCCATGCAAGGGTGGCCCAGGAGAGTTCAAAAGCCATGTGAGTTGAACTCATTCAGAAAGAGAGGACAACTTCCTAGCATACATGACTGTAACTGTAAAACTGTGTAGAATAGAGACTTCTGTAGCATCAGCTGGAGTGATTGCTTTTGTTGGGAAGGAGCGCCAGCCTCATGACACTTTTTCCCTTTCAAGGAACTCAACTTGGCTTACATAATTCTCCTCCTCCTCCTAACAACAACCCTGTTAGGTAGGTTGGGTCTGAAACTCTGTGAGTGATTGTGAAGAGACAGAGGGACTGTCAGAATCCCGGAATCTCAATTTGAGGAAATAAAGAGGAAATAAAACTCGGGTTCATGGGAAAGATCAAGCATCCAGACCATCTTGGCTTTATTGCATTACCCAGGTTCCCCGCGGGTCCATACTCACGATAATGCATTACCTGGCAGGCAGATGTAAACTGCTGCAAAGCTTCAATACCATTGCAAGGTATTTTATAGGTACACAGGTACAGGGCAATTGATGACAGAATGTAGACATTACAATAAGATTCTGAGGTCATCACATACAGAACAGATAAAGGAATGTCAGTCAATCATACAGTGACAATGAGATTACAATATTTCTAATTGCAGTGTATTGACACTTTAGTTGAGCAACTTGAACCCATCTCCAGTTCTGCTTAGACATGTAAATTCAAGCTACTGAGAAAATATTCATGATAAGCTCAGACTCTTATCTAGACATTCTGAATGACCAGGGCACATGAAGCCCTCTGGGCTTAGCAAAAGATACTTCCTGGTAAACTGTGAATTCCAACAATGATTATTTAATCATTGTGAAGGTATACAATGCAAATTTGGACTAAATGGCCTGTGTACTGTAGCTTACAGCTAAAGGTGAGAGAAAGGAGTGGAAGGAATGCCATTTTAAACAGTGACTTAGCTTGGTTTGAGAAGGGAGTACAGGATTTGATCCCACAATGCAAAAGCACACAGAAGTAATGCTTTTCAGACAGGATTTATCCAAATTTTCCCAACAGGACCCACCCATCTTCCCTTGGTGTCCAGCAGAGAGGAGCTGATGGTGATGGTGTCTAGCCAGGAATGCTCTTGGGCAGAACAAGGTGCAGGACTCTGATTGCCAGGACATACTGGCATGTGCACAGCTGTGCAGAATTTTTGGCCAGGGCAGGAACAGCTGGGTTGAGTGGAGAGGCAGTTGAAATGGGAAAATAAAGGAGGAGGCTGTGCTGGAAAAAGCAGGTGGAAAAGAGAATAAGAGAGATGTAGAGGTTGGTTGGCTTCCAGTGAGGAAGCCTGGAACTGGCTGACTTTGCCCATTGGAGAGTTCTAAGACACCAACAGCTGGCAGAAGCTACGATGGGAAAGCCTGCACCTAGGACATGCAGTTCCCAGCCGTCCCAGTTACAACGCTGCCTCTTACCCTAGGTTCAGGAAGGAGGAAGGGGGCAGGGCAGGGCAGGGATCATGCGCTTTGGGAAGTGCAGCCACAATGGGAAACTGAACTGCAATAAAGGAACCAGATGAGCAAGCTTACTTTCTTTATGAATCCTTGCATGGAGGTTAGGGAACAGGGCACCTTCAACATGCCCCTCCCTTCTGATCCCATTACACTGGCCCAAAGTCACCCAGAGATCTCTGTGGTTGAGTAGGAGCTAGAACCCAGATCTCCTGATTTCCAGTTTTGCACACTTAACCACTATACTTCACTGCCTCTTATCCTTTTTATTGTATGGTAATAAGCCTCAAGACAGAGAAAAGGCCCACAACTGCCAGCATGAGAGTTTTTGGGCTTTTTTTGTCTAAACATAAATAGGATTGCACCTCTGGTCTATTTGCAGATGATCGCAGCCATTCTTGCTCTAATACTTTTAAAGGAATATGTTACATTATTTATAACGAAGTTTTTTTGATGAGTTCTCATTCATTCATTCATCACAACCTTAAATTATCTACAGGAGAATTTAATAGCATCGCTTTTCCTTTTCTGTTGAGCCCTTAGAACAACTTTTCATTTGCATTACATGCTGCAAACTATTGTGAGATGTTCTATTCTACCTTTGCACAAGACATTTGTGGTCCCAGACACTGATCCTTCTTGTTGCACATCTCTGCCAAGTGTCAGGCCTTCCCAGGGTGAATATGAAGAGCAAACATAGTAGTCAATCTGCTAAGACAGGGGTGTCCAAACTTTTTGCAAGGAGGGCCAGATTTGGTGAGATGAAAATGTGTGGGGGCCGACCATTCAGCCTGACATTCTTTGAACCATTAACATTAAATGCAAATGAACTATTTTATGAAAGACTAAACAAATAACTTAACTGCACTAATGTGAAGGGTGATATTGAGATCTCGTCTGCATTATATAGGCCAGGTCTGGCTCAAAAACAGTGGTTTTGATGTGCAAGATGTCATGCAGGTGAAAGTCACTTAGTCTCGTCCTCACACGGTTCTTGTTAATGTTCATAACCGAGAATGTCTTCTTGCACAAGTATGTCGAACCAAACAAGCTCAGCATTTTCTTAGCAAATGTTCGAATCTCTTGGAACTTGTCTTTATCCAGCTGGCGGTAAAAGTTGACAAGAAGGAGCTGTTGGTGCCGACTGCGACACTCGGTGTCACACTGCAGCTCAATGAGCTCCAGCTGCAGGTGGTCTGGAGCATCATCAGGGTCCACAGAGAAAGGAGATGAAAAAAGCGTGATCTCCTTTTCAATGGCTGCAAAATCCCAAAAGCACTGTTGAAACTCCTCAGCCAGAGATGAGATGTCTGCTTCATACCTCCTTATTTGCACACTCATATTGTTCTGTGGAAAACTGGTCATTATTTCCTGCAGCAATGGGAAATGTGTGGTATTGGGCTGCGTTTGGTGCCTTTGGAAAAGTAGCAGCTTGGTCCCAAAGGCTTTGATATGTGAATACAGTTGGCTTACCACTGCATTTTGCCCCTGAAGGCTCATGTTCAGATGTCATGTTATGTCAACTAAAAATCCAAAATCAGCCAGCCAAACAGGATCAGATAGCTCTGGCATCGGTTGTCCCTTTTTTGCCAAGAATTGTCCGATTTCCTCCCTAAGAGAGTAGAAGCGCTGCAGTGCAGACCCCTGACTCAGCCATCTTACCTCGTTGTGATACACAACATCTCCGTATTCAACCTGGATGTCGAGTAGAAACTGTTGAAACTGGTGGTGGTACAGGGCTTTGGAGCAAATATAATTAATAGCCTTCATCACCAGTTGCATAGCATGATCATATTTCAGATGTTTGGCATAGAGGACTTGTTGGTAAATAATACAGTGGAGTTTTATAGCTTTGCCTCCTTCTTCACTGACTTTGTTACAGACTAGGGTTGATAATCCACTTTGCTCTCCAGCCATGGCAGGTGCGCCATCCGTAATAATCCCAGTGACTTTATTCCATGGTAGTTTCATGTCATCTATGGCAGAACAAACAGAAACAAATAAATCTGTTCCTCTTGTTTGGTCCTTAAGGCTCTGGAGGTCAAGTAGCTCTTCACCCACGTTCATGTCATTGTCCACTCCTCTCAAAAAAATCAATAACTGAGCGGTGTCAGATGCATCCATGTTTTCATCGCAGGCTAACGAAAAAAAGTCAAACTCCATTCCTTTTGCCTCTAACTGTCTCTTAATATCAGATGAAACTTCTTCAATTCTCCGTACCACAGTGTTACGAGCCAGGCAAACATTGGCAAATTCTTGCTTTTTCTCAGGACAAATTTTCTCCACCATTTTCATCACGCAGTCTTTAATAAATTCACCCTCAGTAAAAGGTTTGCAGTGCTTGGCAATCAGCATTGCCACCTCGTAGCTCACCTTTGTGCCATTTTCATTTGACTCACGGGCTCTTGTGAAAAAGTGCTGCTGTGCCGTTAAAGCAGCTTCCAGTTCCTTCAATTTTTCACCGTGTTCATTCCCAGTTAGCTTGTTGTAGTTAGCATGTCTCGTCTGGTAGTGCCTCTTGATATTGAATTCCTTGAAAACAGCCACAATCTCTTGGCAAATTAGGCAGACACAGTTGTTTCTTATTTCAGTGAAAAAATACTCCAATTTCCACTTGTCCTGGAAGTGGTGGCCCTCGCTGTCAACTTTCCTTTTTTTAGTTACAGTCGCCATTTTAGAAATGGGCACACAAGCCTTGTGTCACAAGGATCACGCGGCGAGAGTACTGACACAGGTCTACTGCCATCTTCTGGTGAAATATAACCACCAGCCTTGAAGGAGCAGGAGGCAGCAAGGGACAGCTGAGGGAACCGCTGTGCAGTGAAGGGAAAAACGCCGGCCGGCCAGGATGAGTGAGAGGATGAGCTGGCAGGGAGAAGAGGCTGCAGGCCGCTCAAAATTTGAAAATGGGTCACAATTGGCCCCCGGGCCGGAGTTTGGACATGCCTGTGCTAAGAGATCATGCACAGATCTTAAGCAATCATTCTTGATGGTTCCAGATATGCCATGGAAAATATATGTCCTAGTCTCAGCTACTTTCACAGTGTTTTTGCAGTTAGTTTTTGGGACTCAGCCTTACAAGGGTATCAGAAGACTGAACATAGTGTTCAATAGAAATCTTAAAACTTTAGATTCAGTCAATGAGAAAACAGGAAGCATATCACACAGATACAGTTTAGAGCCTAAGCATTACTCATACTTAGCAGAAAGCAGGTTGCACTGAATTGAAGGGTGTCAACTTCCCACCAGCTTTTTTTAGGATCAGGAGGGCAGGTTGCAATACCAGGCACATTTATCTTTAAAAAGCTGTTTTGAAATTAATGACATTAACAGAACACTCTGTTAGCAGATCTAAAATTCCAAGGTCTTCCCCTTATGAGTGAATTTGTCCCATAAAGTGATCAATTCATTCATGCAGTCGCTTCTCATTCATTTACCCCATCCAGTATAGCCAATGGGATTGTGGGACCTCTCACTCAAAACATCTGGAGGGTAGAAAGAGGGGAAGAAGAGAGTTTGCTTGCTTGTAGTATTCTTATGCCATTCCTCAGCCAAATAAGATTTCAGGCTTACAATCTCAAATGACATGATACACAAAGAAAAAGGATGGAGCAGGAAAAGTGGGTGGGGGACGACGACAATTCTTCTAGCAGATTTGGAGTGACTCTGCTCTCCATCTCACCTCCTTCTATAGAGCCTGCTGAAAGGGTTGCAGGTGGTAACAATTGAGGGAGAAGGCACTTGACAACATTTAACCTTTGAGGCTAAGCCTGCCCTTCCGCCATTGTCTGCATTGTCTCATAGCTCTTGTGTGACAAAGTCAGGATATTACTAGGTAGATGAAGAAACAAGCAAAATTTGCAGGGTTGACTCCATTTCTCATAAATTCCCAAGAAGTTATCCAAAACAGGTTAATTCTCCTGATATTGGAGATGATGGTTTACCTAATGCTATTGTCAGGAAATCTCAATTAGCTGAACCAGGAGAATGTCTCTTTAGATCCACATGGAAGATGCTACACTCAGTCTCACCAATTTATTGATAAGACACCCCAGTACCCTCTCTGACAGAGAAAAACACAACAGTGCTATAGGGTATACAATATACCAAACTGACTAAAAGCTCCCTGAACATATACAGAATATTTTATATGTTGTGGGTCACATACACAGTTTTGGGGTAGTGATGAGGGATGAATGGACAATACAAGTGGACAATACAAGTACAAACAAAACAATGTAAAGATGACTTCAGAAAGAATGTTACAAAATGTTACAGCAATACAGGGTGATTGAGGAGACAAATAGTTGTGTGATGCGCATCACAACCGATCCCAGGTGTAGGTTTTGACATTCAGGGGAAGGTGATTTCATTAGTACAAAAAGAATCTATTCAGCACTGCTTCTTGTAACTGGAGAGCTATCAGGATATTTTGCTTTGCAATTGCACAGTAGCTGTGGAATGTATCACTGATTGAAGGCATGTGCCTGAATGGATTAAGGATCCCCCCATTGATACATTGTATCTTGTAGCCTCAGGTGCATGCATGACTTGCTCTGCAGGAGAATGGATTAAATTCTGGAGCCTCTGGTGGTACATGCTTTCACTGGCATGTGAAGCTGGGCAAAATTTCTAGTCTCTTCTGGGAGAGAGGAGTAAGGGTACTGTTGCCTGATTTTATAATAAAGGGACACATAAAAGCATATCTTTTATTTAAAGCTTCATTTGGACTTTCCCAACTCTATACAGTAGGTTTCGTGTACGGACAACATCTGACTCAGGGAAAAGGGATCTCCCAGAAAGCAAGAAAAACGAATTCTCTTGCAGAGACTCTGCTTTAAATTTGCACTGGGCTTGCTGCGCCTCTCCATTGACAATCTGCTCTAAACAATTTGCTTAGTTTTGTGACTGGAATAACACACAATTAAATAGTCATTTTCTATTTCTGGGCTCCCAACCTCCTACTCCCCATCTCAACTTCCTTTGCCTGCTAACAAAAGAGCTAGCAATTATTTTTAATCTGTGCAATATACATTTCTGGGTAACCAATCAGTTCAATAAAGTTGTAATTATTTCAGAGCCACATCAATATGTAATTTTTCAATTATATGGAGACCTCAGAGAAATGGCTAGTGGATTCAGGAGTTCTTCTCAGCTGCACTGTCCTTGAATTGAATGAAAAGGCAAAAGGTCAGAGTCACTCTTGAATGATTCCTTTTATAATATCTCTGTTCACACAACACTCTGTAGAAATAAATCTTATTTCGGTCCAGCAATAAGATTTGAAAGAGAAAAAAAGTTTGATAATGGCTGTAATTGTGCTCAACACACAGTGGAAGGTCTTGGAGCACCTAACCTGAAAAACGGAACAGAAGCATGCTTTCTAAAAGGAATTTTACTGGGGAAGGGAAATGAGCTCCAAAAGGCACTTTTAACCATGGAATGAAATGTCTTTCAGCTTTCATGAAAATATAAATTAAATAGGAACACTATTATAAATGTATATTAAAAGTTTATCTTGTGAAACCGCACACTTAATGTTTCCAGATACCTGAAACAAATTCCCTTCTCCATCAGCTCTTAATGAATAGGCTATTACAGCAGTTCATCTAAGTGACAAGTAGGTAACTATGGAGACCCTGGGATCTATTTTCCACTGGACCCTTTATGGCCTCAGTTTTTAAAATTCCCAGCCCATCTTGCTTTAATACATAGTTTATTTTCAATATGCAAATGCTTTCTTTTTCGTTCCATTCTTAACATTCTCAAATAGCTCTAATTCTGGATAAAATTTAAAAAATAAAGCCCTCGTAAAGCCCTTGATAATCATGAGCTCT
>NW_025336100.1:0-15849 GCF_004798865.1 Varanus komodoensis | reverse complement strand
ATTTAAAAAATAAAGCCCTCGTAAAGCCCTTGATAATCATGAGCTCTTTTTGCATGAATTGTATGGAACTGCTAGTTTAATAGTAAAGCTTGTACTATTTAAGGTTTGTTGTTTTTGCTACAACAGAGGCTAAACATGGCTCTAAACTGTAGTATTACAGTTGAGGAGTATTAAAATGGATCTTGACAGCTATCAGCTGTGAAAGCACAAACATGAAGTCAGCTTAATACTCATCCTTTGAACAGCTTAAGTTGTTCAACTGCATTCTTATTCAGTTTTTATGCCATGTAATATATTGTTGTTTTGTGTTTGAAACATCTAAATAATATTGGAGCATTTTTTCTCACTGATGACAATAAGTCCACTTTTTAAAGGAAAGGTATGAGTAGCAATATAGACATGCTAAAAACATCTTGCTAATGCAGTCATTACAGAACAATAATGTGTTTATGATCTGTCTAAAAGAACAAAAGAGAAACTTCACTTGCTCATGTAAGCTTGTATGAATGAACAGAGAGCAAGCAAGCTTGATAAAAACAGATTCCGTGCAATTTTTTCAATCTGGAACAAATAAGCTTTGTTGTGATATGCTGTATACAGTGAGAGTTTTCCATGCTATATGAAAAGAACTGAGTTCTTCTGTTGTCACCTTGAATTAATTTAGGAATGGCAGAAAAAGATGTGTTACCTGGTCCTGTCAAGGTTATGTTGAATGATAGCCTGGTTACAGCTAAGTGCAAGATGGTAGGATTGCAAACTATCTAAGGGCAAAGCTAGACTAAATGACAACAGCAGCTAAGGTTTTTTGAATCTCATTTATCTGCCTTGCTCATGTACAAAAGGTAGGTGGCTAGAGTGCCCCCTTATGAGGATTTGGAGGGGGGCAGATTTATTTTTCCCCATTCTCTGCTCACAACTCAATTGTTGACCACCCAAAATCTTTTTCCTCCTACCCAGAGGACCTCAAACTTCTTTGGCTGAAGAACACTTTTGAAGAAGTGTCATGGGCAAGATAAGAAAATGGCTGAATTGGGGGCATGCCCATTTATAACATGGCTGACAAATAATCAAACTATTTCTTTATGAATTCCATAATATATTTAATAAAACAGCTGCTTTGTGAAATAGGTGGTAAAGAAGTACTCCCTTCAGGAATGCAGGGAGATCTTGTGTACATGGCAAGAATGAAGCTCCTGAACATGTAAATTAAACAAATATTATATAAGAATTGACTATGAATAGGCTGGTTATATTCAAAGTACTAGTTTTGACCCTTAAAGCTGTACTTCCTTATTACACAATGCAATGCCTTTTTCTGCAAGTAACTCAAATGTTCCTTAAAGCCATTCACAGAAACCTTTCTTCCAATATCCCCTCTTCCTAAAGCTTGGAGGCTAGTGGCAAGAGAGAGGGCTTCTGGCTCTGGGATATTGTCCCAGGAGAGACTGTTATCCCAGGAGAGACTGTTATGGTACAGAGACTGTTATCATTTTGCCACTAGGCAAAGACTTTCTTGTTCTCCCATGCTTTTAAAGTATCTTTGTAATTTATGTTTTTAAAAACCTTCATTCACCAAGACTACTCTGAAAACTACCAATTTTTAATACAGTCAGCATTTGCATTGTTTCCCTGTGATGAATCAAATGAAGCACTAATACCAATCTATGCAATATAAATAGATCCTGTTATAAATGGAACAGCAAGAGATATAGATTGATAAGGAATATTTAGCAACTGTAATATCCCACTGAAGAATCTTATTATGGCTACTCCCCATTGTGGTCACTGAGAATGTATGAGTACAGATCCTTTTGAGATCTACAGTTCCCAGTAAAAGCTACTGCAAGACAACTTTCAGTTTACACATATTTTGACACTATTTTGGTACAAGCCTCTTTATATCATTAAATAGTTCTTTGGTGCACATTCATTTCTTAATATTCACATTATTTATGAAACATATTTGCCATACAAATAATAATCAAAGGACTGAAGCATGGGATACCAGTGCAAACTCTTTTCATGTGAGATTTCTCTCTCTGCAAGAGAGAGAAATTCTACCTGCAAGTTTTTCTTCTGCATTGATGGAGTTACCATTAACAATACTGCTTTCAGTCTCAAAGTAAGCCAACAATGAAAGAAATCATACCACCACTGGAATTTCAAGCATTACATTTCAGTATTGCAGGAGAGAAAGCATAATATTTTTCTGGATTCAGAACAACAACTTTTGTCCTTCAAAGCAAATATAGTTGGATAGGTATTCATTCTGAAGCATTTTTCATGGGTTGGGAAACAGAAAATCCCCATAAAGCTGCCCTAGGAACCAAACTCCACAATGAGCCACAGTGGAGCTCTTTAGATTGTAAATGAGACATTACATGCTTGTGAGAAGGACATAAAATCTCCCATTAGTTCTATCATAACTTTTTGGGAGTTCAACAAAATGTTTCAGATGCCTTGTCTAATGTTTCCAGTGTTTTGCGCCATTTTCCTTTCCCATGGGATGGGGGGTGGTTTGGCTTTGCATACAACTGCTGTCAAGGAAATTCCAGGGCAGAAGCCACAGATCTGTCACTGAGGGCTTCATTCAAACTAATGTCTGACTTCTTAAATGTATTTATAATATTAATATTCCACCTTTTTTCCTCTTGTAAGGATCCCATGGAAGTGTACATGGTTTTCTTCCTCCTCTCCATTTTATCTGTGCAGCAACCCTGAGAGTAGGTTAGGCTGAGAGTCTGAGGCTGGCCCAAAGTTACTCAGTGAGCTTCAGGGCCAAGAGTGGCTAGAATCCAGATCTCCCAAGTCTAAGTCCAGCAGGCTGACTACTGTGGTACCCTGCATGTCTTTTATCACTTAAAACTGTATGCTGCTGCAATGTATCAATCATAAAAATAACACATTTTTGTACTCACCAAGTCACCACAGTATAGAAAAAGCACTAACACAATAAACATTACTCTGTGTGTGTGTGTGTGTGTGTGTGTGTGAATAGTTGGTTACATAATCAAACATGAAACAGCATGTCTCAGTTTCCTAGGTCTTATGATAGCTAAGTCTTTTGGGGGAAGGGGTTGGTTTTTTTTTCCTTTTGGGGCAGTTGTTTGTCTTTTTGCTGCAAAGCAAATTTTCCTAATTGGTTGGTGGCATGTACATCCTTACCTACAAGCACCATGCATGTCTTAGCCAAGTGTAGCCAAGAGACAATGTGTTGTGGTGGTTAGAATTTGGATTTGGGTACCTGGGGGATTCAGGTTTTAGTCCCCACTCAGCCATTAGCTCACTGGGTGACTTTAGGCCAGTCAGTCTCAGCCTCTCTCAATCTAACCAAGTACTCTCAGGGTAGCTGTTGTGAGAATGAAATGGCATGGAGGAAGATTCAACAAGCCACCTTGGGTTCCTCACAAGAGAGGAAAAGGCAAGACATAAATGCAGCAAAATATTCCAAATTTTAAAAAAGAACAACACCTGGTGGGGATCAACAACAACAATTTATTACAGTCAGTGACCAGCTAATTCTTAATAAAAAATTTGCAAATAACACCATAGATTAAAATATTCCAACAATTAATTAGACAAGATATCTACAAACAAATGATATAAACTTTTTTAAAATTACATGTTGCAATATTTAATTAAAATTTTAAAACATTACATACAATATCTTTGTGGATCTTGCAAGCACTGCAAAAAAACTTGCACAACAAGCTGTTAACTGGACATTGGTGCCTATAAGCAGCTTCATGACAACCTCAGCATCAGATTTGTCTGGCAACCTTCTAAGCAGATGAGAAATAAACTTGGTCTTTATTACTTGATAGAACTGACAGTAAAAAAAAAACTTAATCAATTGTTTCAGTCTCTCTAGCACCACAAGGGTAAACCCTCTCCACCATAGGCATCTGTGACTGTGTCAGGAGAGGGGTGCCAGCTAAAGCTACCTCTTCCTTGATTTTCCATGAAGAGCAACACCAGAAGGACAGTGCACTCACCGGGTCTTTATTGCGTCTTTACACTTTCACCGGCTCGCTTCCCTTAGCGCCTTGGCCTGGCCTGCTCTGGCTCCCTTCCCTCCTGTCGCTATGGCAACAAATGGCATTGCCCCGCCAGAATGCTCCCCAGTCTCCACTCTCCATTTGTGCTGGCTCGCCTGCCAGAGACTGCCTTGCCTGCTCTCCACATGTGTCTCGGCTTTCTCTCCTCTCTTCCATCTCCCCTTGCTCACCCCCTCTCTCCTCCTTTATCCGCCCTCCTCCTGCACCACTCCATCCAACCCAGCTGTTCCTTCCTCTGTCTGCAATCCCATACAGCTCTGAGCTTGCACACGTCTTCTGGTTGTTGTCTTCTCACGAGTTGCTCTCCCCACACAGATTCCCAGCCTTGCCCTGTTATCTTCAACCCTGCTCTGTGGAAGGCCCCAGGAAAAGGGGTGAGTCCCCCTGCCTCTTCACAGCATCTTACAATATTTCTCCTCCAAAACCACAGAGGAAAGTACTCACCAACTTACTAGAGAGAAGGTCCTTTGAAGAGTGGAAGACTCCAAGAACAATACATAGGGTGCTGTGGCAACTACATATCTGATGCCAAAAAATCTGGTACTTTATTGATACCACATTGCTGCTGAATATCTAACATTCTCTGTTTGGTAATTGCTATTGCTTGATCCAGTCCCATTACTAAAACAGTCTGTGGTGAGAGTCCAAGAGATGTAGGTTTTTGGTGGACTGCAGTTAGCCAGGACGCTCAAAAGGATTAAAAGTTTAAAAAGTTAGTCCTTGGGGCATTAGTTTAATCTGAACCAAAAGCTAATAGAGGTGAGGCTTACCCTAGCCTCTATTTTGATCAGGCCAGATTCTAAATGCATACCAGCGTTAGAGACACAGGCATACAAAAAATTGCCTTATCTTGATCAAACTTTTTCTAGTGGGGCAAAACTGGAGGATATTGGGTCTAAGAGTGTCCTGTAAAGAAGTTGAGGTAGTATTTTGGCCCAAAACAATTTAAGGGCAGCAGGAATATACTGCTGTCCATTGGTACAGAAGAATCTTAATATAGCCTGAGGCAAACTTTGGGCCAGCATTTCCACATATTCATGATGGGCATTCCTTGCTCCTGAGGATTTCAACAGCACCCCTAAATACTTAAAACGTGTAACCTGTACCCTATGCCCATTGATGCTCCAGGCTCTGATTTTAGATCTTTTCCTCAAAAGCCATTATCTTTCTTTTTTGATAATTAATCTCCAACTGGTTTTCATTACAAAAGAGACTAAATGCCTGCAAGGCTCTTCTGAGGCCCACAGGAGTTCTGGAGAGTAACACCATGTCATCAGAATATAAGAGTGCAGGAATCTTCCTTTCGGCTAATGTGGGGAAGAGTATATCCAGATCATTTGACCAGCTAATCAAGTCATTGATGTGAAAAGTGAATAGCAGTGGTTGCCAGAAAACATCTTGTTTCATACCTTATTGCATCTAACTTTCAAAGAAGTGTTGGAATATAGGATTTGTATCCAATATAAAAGTCTTCAATCAATAAATGTAGTCTCAAGTTTCTCCCATAATTTGTCTCTGGGGATAGAGTCAAATGCAGTCCTTAGGTCAATAAATGCTGCATATAATGGTACTGTGGTTTTAGTCACATACCTGTCAATTAGATGTTACATAATTAAACTATGGCCCAAAGTTGATCTACCCTCCCTGAATCCTGCCTGCTCATCAGCCAATAAATTTTCTTGTTCTATCCATCGTTTTAATTTTTCTAACAAATGACTGGATAGAGTTTACTAATTATGCTGAGCAGATTGATTGATTTTTAATTAGCTGTTCCTCTTCCCTTTCTTAAAAATTGCTGCTGTTGTTGTTATTGCCTGTCTCCATTTCTTTGGAATATGGCCTGAATGGTCAATGTAAGTAAACTATGAAGCCAACCCACCAATCAATGTTGTTTTTTGAAAGTTTTGGTGAAATACAAGGGGCTTTCCCTCACTTAAGTGGGTCAATTAATGACTTGATTTCATTATTATTATTATTATTATTATTATTATTATTATTATTATTATTATAACATTTCTATGCCGCCCCTTGCCGAAGCCTCGGGGCGGCTTACAACACAATAAAATACATTGAAATACAATAGAACATAATAAATTACCATTAAATACAAAAATACAAAAAAATACACTGAGTTTCAAACATAATAATATAAAATTAAAAATAACAGTATAAAATAAGTAAATAAATAATATAGGAGGAGAAAAGAGAAGGAAGAAGTTGCCCTGGCCAGATCATATATTTTAACAATTAAAATGATGTTTAAATAAAAAGGTCTTTACCTGGCGCCGAAAAACCAGTAACAACGGTGCCAGGCGGACCTCTCTGGGGAGTGAATTCCATAGGTTGGGCGCCACCGCAGAGAAAGCCCTCCTCTGAGTACTTACTCTCCTAATTTCTTTCATGGAGGGTTCCCGGAGAAGGGACTCTCCCGCAGATCTCAAAGGGCGGTCAGGCATATATGGACGTAAGCGCTCGTTCAGGTAGCCAGGACCCAAGCCGTTTAGGGCTTTATAGGTCATAATCAACACCTTGAATTGCGCCCGGGCTTCAATGGGAAGCCAGTGAAGCTGACGGAGGACTGGAGTCATGTGAGCATAACGCCCCGTCCCCGTCAGCAATCTGGCAGCTCTATTTTGCACCAATTGAAGTGTTCGGACCGTCTTAAGGGGAAGCCTCACGTAAAGCGCGTTACAGAAGTCTAGGCGGGAAGTCACCAGCGCGTGTGTCTCCGTCGCCAGGCAGTCGTACTCCAGGTAGGGGCGCAGCTGATTAATCAGCCGAAGCTGAAGGAAGGCGCTCCTCACCACCGCTGTCACCTGAGTTTCCAAAGAAAGCTCCGGGTCAAGGAGTACTCCTAAGCTGCAGACCTTGTCCCTAAGAGGGAGTGTTGCACCATTCAGGACCAGGTCAAATCCACCCTCTCCGAAACCCGATCCGCCAACCAACAGGACCTCCGTCTTGTCTGGATTGAGTTTCAGTTTATTGGCCCTCATCCGTTCCATTACCTCAGCCAAGCACCGGTTCAGCACAGCCACTGCCTCACCTGGATTAGTGGAAAACGAGAGGTAGAGCTGGGTATCATCAGCGTATTGATGATTCCGCAGCCCACACCTCCTGATGACCTCTCCCAGCGGTTTCATATAGATGTTAAATAGCAGAGGGGATAGAATGGAGCCCTGTGGTACTCCATGGCATAGCTGCCATGGCGCAGAGACATGGTCCCCCAGCACAACCTTCTGGAATCGACCGTTGAGATAGGAGCGGAACCACTGCAAAGCAGTGCCTCCAACTCCCAATCCCGCTAGCCTATCCAGAAGGATACCATGGTCGATGGTATCGAAAGCCGCTGAGAGGTCCAGAAGAACCAACAGGGACGCACTCCCCCTGTCCTTCTCCCTGCACAGGTCATCGTACAGGGCGACCAAGGCAGATTCAGTACTGTACCCAGGTCTGAAGCCAGATTGAAAAGGATCCAGATAATCAGTTTCATCCAAGAGTGCTTGGAGTTGTCCCGCCACCACTCGCTCCAACACCTTGCCCAGAAATGGGATGTTGGCCACAGGTCTATAGTTAGTGGCCATCTCTGGATCCAGTGACGCTTTCTTCAGGACCGGTCATATTACCGCCTCCTTTAAAGGGCAGGCACTCGACCCTCCCTCAGAGAAGCGTTACCCACTTCCAAGATCCAGGACCCAATCCCGTGCTTGGAGTTATTTATTAACCAAGACGGGCAAGGATCCAATAGGCAAGTGGTGGGACATACTCGTCCAAGCACCTTGTCCACATCATCAGGCCACAATAATTGAAATTCCTCCAATAATTTTGGACCAGACGGTAGCATTGGCGTCTCCCCAGAGACCTCTGATTCATTAGTGGAGTCCAGCTCGTGACGAATCTGAGCGATTTTCTCCCTGAAATGCCTGGCAAAGTCGTCACAGCGGGCCTTTGAGGGTGGCATCGGATCTTCCTTAGGACCCGGGCGAACCAGGCCTTGTACCACTCGAAAAAGCTCCACCCGACAGCATTTTGAGGAGGCAATGGAAGTGGAAAAAAACTTCTTTTTCGCCGCCTTCACCGCCACAGCATAGGCCCAATAGTGGGCTCTCAAGTGTGTTCGGTCAGATTCATCCCGTGATTTCCTCCACCTACGCTCTAGTTGTCTCCCAATCCGCTTCATCGCCCGCAATTCAGGTGTATACCAAGGGGAAGAGCGGACTCTGCCCGGTGGGAGAGGACGCTTGGGAGCGATCATGTCCACAGCCCTGGTCATCTCTCCGTTCCACAGTTCGACCAGAGCCTTGACAGGAGCACAAGTCTTGTCAGCCGGAATCTCCCCCAGGGCCTTCAGGAATCCATCCAGATCCATCCGGCTCTGGGGGCAGGCCCATACAATCGGGTCCGCACTCTTATAGAGGGAGAGGCCGCTCTCGAGCACAAACCTCACCAGGAGGTGATCTGACCATGACAGGGGAGTCAAACATAAGTTCCTCACCCTCAGGTCATCCTCTTCCTGCCCCGTCGAGAAAACCAGGTCCAGAGTGTGTCCACGTGCATGGGTCGGGCCGATGACGTGTTGAGACAGGCCCATGGCCGTCATAGAGGCCATGAAGTCCTGAGCCGCCCCGGTCAGTCCAGACTCGGCATGGAGATTGAAGTCCCCCAGGACCAACATCCTGGGGTTCCTCAACACCAGGTCCGAGACGGTCTCTGTCAGCTCAGATAGGGAGATTGCAGGGCAGAAGGGTGCCCAATGCACCAACAGAATCCCCAATCTGTCTCGTTCGCCCAACACCAAGTAGAGGCACTCCAGCCCTGGTCTCGAAGGGACCGGAAGACCCGTGAGAGAGATGGAGGCTCGGTAAACCAACGCGACTCCCCCTCCCCTCCCTTCTGGGCGTGAACAGTGTTGAACCAGATACCCGGGCGGGCACAATGTTGGGAGAGGGCAACATCCCCTCCCTCTCCCGCCCAGGTCTCCGTTATGCAAGCCAGGTCGGCCCCCTCATCCACAATCAAGTCATGGATGAGGGAAGATTTATTATTGACCAACCTGGCATTGAGCAGCAGCACCGTCAGGCCCGAGGGGTGGTTGACAAGGCTACCTGGCGCCCTCTGGTTGGGGCAGAACCAGAAGGAGGGATAGGTGTCAGCCATCTGTCCATCCTTCTTCTACGTGGACACATTAAGCCCCTATTGCTGAAACGACCATTGCCCGTGACCACGCCAATAGCAGCGCCCGTGTGTTCCCCAGGATATATAAACGTCGACATGGCCAGGGATGACTCTAAGCACTGATTAAAGCAGGGTAAAATTATAAAGCAGTTCAAAAGAGGAGAAAAAAGAACGATAAAAAGAAAAAAAAATCCTTCCCCTTCCCTAAGATTCAGCAGTAGGCAAGCCTATTTCAACAAGAGTCCTTGGCCAGCCCAGCCCCCATCTCCTCCCCTGAACGGCACCCAAACGGCGGCGACCCCCTTTGGCTGCCCGCCAAGGCCGCCGGCCCAGCTGCGGCCGCTGCTTTGTGGCCACAGGGCACCTCCGAGTCCCGCCCTGTCGCGCACCGCGCGCGCCCAATCACCTGGGCCGGCGGGCAGCGCGCTCCGGTGCCGCGTGCGCCTGCGCTGGCCGCTGGAGCTGGCTGCCGTCGACGTCGTGGCCGCGCGCGTCTGCTTGCATTCGCTTGCACACGCGGTGGCCCTTCAGGAAGATCCACTAACTTCTGTGATGGGAATTCATAAACACCCTCAGCATGTAAACTGTGTTTCCCAGATAACAGGTGTAATTCAAGAATCTAGAGGAGAAAAGTCATTGGGAGAATATTTGGATGTCATTTTCCAGAAAGCTGTGGAGTCTTTATCTTTGACCGCTTGTATTATCCATGCCCATGTTGCTTTGATGTCAGCTTTCTTTCTTTTTTAGCCACTAACTGTTTATTGGCTTTCTTTTTCTCTAGTAATTGATTCTTAAGGCTCAAGTTACCTAGTCCTGCTGCAGACTTGTAAGAGTGGTATGTAGAAGTGAACACCTTTTTTCCTTCCCAGCATTCCATATCAAACCACCTCCTTGAATGTTCACTTGTTCTTTTCATTTGTAGCTCAGCATCATGTGATATTGTTGGACTCAATAACTACAGTAAGTTATTTTAAGTGGTTATTGGTTCCTGACCACTCTACTGTAGCTGCCAGCCACTTTAATGTGTTTTCATCTCCAAAAACTACCTTCAGCTTCTGTTCAAGCAAGGTGGTCCATTTGGCACAACATCCCTGTTGCTCAAAGGGATGAGTCCCAGACTGGATGTTAAAGTATGACTGGCAGCCTAAAGCAGAGCAAAAGGGATAAATGGTTTCGGGGAGCACCTGAAAGTTCTTAACTAAAGGAAGTAAATTTGCATTGGTTAACATGTAATAAATAGTACTGCATTTCTTTCCAGCCATAAATGCAAATTCCCTGGGATAATCCCCTGGGACAGATCCATTCAGAATAGTAAGGTTCAGTCTCTCTTGCAACGGCTATACCAGCATAATTTGCCATACCATCTATGGAAAGGCAAGGATCATGGGTAAGAGAATGCTTCTCCACACTGTCCGCAATAGGCACCTTATATTTAGCATAAAGAAAATGCTCATTTGGACCTAGCCTGGCATTAAAATCCACCCCCCAAGGACCTTATCTAGAACATTATCTGCTATTAGATCTTCAAAGTAATGTTCCAGGTCAATCCAGATCAATGTAGTAATTGTCTTTGTTGTACAACCAATATCATAACATAAACTAATTTAATGAGTAAAGCCATAGCCAGTTGATTCAGTGGGTGTAATAAAGAACACTTTGCCCTCAGTGTGGTAGATACTAAAATTCCTACCCCACACCCCGCCACTGCCTTTAGTCTCCCTAAACCTACTCTAAGTATTGCCCTGCTATTATAGGAATGATATCCATCAATCAACAAATCCTCATTTGTCCAAGTCTCTGGTACTAATATTATTTCATATCTCTGCTGGCAAAGAGAATACTTCTGGCTTTTGCAGCATGCCCACCCTGCTATGTTCCATGAAATAATTTCCAGAGATTTTATTGTGACTTGTGTGTACCAATCTAAAACTTGTCATGCTTTGGTCCCCTTCAGTGGGTGGCTGTTTAGAAGAGTTATTCTCTATGTTGAATAGGGGATTCTCAACTATCATACAGAGTTCAGGGTCATCTGAAGGTACAATCCAATTTGGACACTCTTTTTCTTACTATTACAATGGGTTCCAGTGGAGGTTGAATTTTGTCTTCACCCTGGACCTTCCCTGGTGAACTGCAAATAGGAAGCTGATCATTCTCTGTCTTTTCCTTGGAGTAGAGGACCTCATTAATCCTTCAGAGGAGCCACCAAACATTCTAAGTGGTTCATCAAGGAAACTTGATCAGGTCTTGTAAAATTACCAAAGGAAGAGAGAAAGTTAGTTTCCTCCTCATCTTATAACCAGTTAAGCTCTGAATTTATCCTATCTGTTGCATGGACATTACACTTCATATTCCCTATGAGTTATCTATATCCAATTTGGCTTTCTATCACCTGATCTTCTAAGGATGCCACAATATTAATAAGATCTCCTTCAATGGGCTTCTCATTAACTGGGGCTGATATACTCCTATCTGTCTCTCTTGCACATGCATTTAGTAAGGACACAGGTTGTGCCATATTTTTAAAGTATCTAGCAACTCTTATGCCCCTTGAGGGTGATCAATTTCTCTTTTTATAAATATTATTAGTTATTATGCTATCATTAAAAGTTACCACTGCCTGGGCATGAATATAATTATAAAACAAATATTCTACCTTCATAATTTTAGTTATAAAAGATAGTTCAGTGATTGTCAGTTGTAGAATTTTGATTAGATGCCATTTAAACTCCTCTTGGGAAAGCATTCTTTTTCTTTTTGGATGTCCACAAAATATTAACAGTTGGGCATTAATCTTAAATTACATATGGGACTGTGCTTAGGCTGTACTAATTGTGCTGTTAATTGGCTGCCTTTCTTGATGTTAGTGTTTAAGACATCATCCCATGGGTCACTCCACACTGAAACTTTGATATGCTTGGGAATAACTGGGATAATGATAATGATAATATGATAAGCAGGCCTTATCACTCCCTAGCTTTTTCAATTTTCTTTTAGGTTTAAATACTTTGGAACAATGTATTAATATCAGTCTCCTCTCCAAGCTCAGTTTTTAAGGTGGAATCTTTCTCTAAATGTGTGTGTCCCTGTGCCAAGTCATCTATTTGTTTTAGCATAAAGTCATCTAATTCCTTTCTTCCTTCCTTTGCTCCCATACTGGTAACCACAACATTCTCCAAAGCATCCAATTCTGTTGCCAAATCAGCAACTGAGTCCTCCCATGCTGTCTCCAGTGTTGTACAGACCAGTCTAAGTTAGAGGCAGGAGGGGATATTGGTATGACTTCATTATCATTAATTTCATCACCCTTAGGAAAGAAGACATTGTAATTTTCTTATGTCTTCCTTTCCTTTGTTCTAATAAATTACCATGTATGGGAGAAATACCTTGTTTCTTGTAGCTCTGTCTGGTGAAACCATTTTACAAACTTAGATTGAGGTATTATTAATAATAATTAAAAATTAAGCTAATTAAAAAGGAAATGGGAAAAACTGCAGACTATAATTCTCCCTGTACCTCCTCCATTAGGCTAATTTGTTGTTGTTGTTAGGCTAATATAAACCTTCAAAATATAAAAAACTTCTTGCCTGCTAAATCAAATAAAAGATTAGGATTAGGATAAAAAGGTAAAAAAGTTAAAAGGTAGAAATGGTACTTGAATGTATACGCCTGTAAGTCTTTGTCAGAAACCAGAAAGTAGAAAGTCTTTATCCAGAATTCAAGAAACATCTAAGCTGCTCACAATAGCCAATTACTATAGCAATATTGGCTTCCCTTGTAACAAACAGTTGTCCAAGGTTCATTAGTACAACTGTATTTCCCTTAAGAATCACCAAATATGCAGCCTTCAAGTGTAGTGAAGGAACACTGGAATGTGAAACAAAGAAGCAGTCAACAGTAAGTGGTGATAGCAATAGGTTACCCCAGAGAGTAAGCAGTAACTCCACTCTGCCAAAGCTGCTGGCTCTGCTGACTCCACAGGTCGGATAGTCACTTTCTTCTTTCTTTCACTCAAAATATTTATGCTCCTTATTTTCTTTGTTTACTTGTGCTCTTATCAGTCAGTCTTGGAAAAATAGCAACTAAGCAGCTAAAATCAGGCTAATAATACCTACAAAACAAATGCTTTTGCTCCTCAGTTGCCTTCAGTAGTTTTTCATTTATTATGGAGCCTCTGATATCAATCACTGCCATTGCACCTTCTCACAAGGAGTAACTCCACTCCACTGATGCCACTAGCCAACTGAATACAAATCTGAAAGCTGATCTTTCACAGATGCTAAATTTTAGGCCCAGTCCCTGTTTCTGCACTTGTGGTTATGATGTAACAAAATGCAGAAGGCTTACAGTTATTGTGGCTTTCTCTTTTCTGCTAATCAGAAGAACATAAGAAGAAACTTCCCCACTCTAGAGTATGGTTTAAGGCGCCATTTGTCAGGGATGAATCAGGAAAAAGTCAGCAGGCAGTCTCTCAGGTCACACCTCCCAAAATCCTCCTTTTCATCTTACTCTGTATTTCTGGTAAGACTGGAATCCATAGGTATAAGGATAAAAGGTGAGCCTGCTCTCCCAGCTTCAATTCTTGCTCTTGGTGGGGGTCTATTTGACATACATTGAAGAATACTAACCAGAAATGGTTGACTGTGTTTCTGATATAAATAAATCAAATCAATATTACTTCATTACTGTCAAAGATCAGATCAAAGTAAAACATTAAAAGGCATTAAAGAAATATTGGGGAAACATGGGGAGATATCTATTTATTTATTATTTTTATACGATGTCCTATATGTATGACATCTCAGGATGGCTTACATCAATAAAATCAGAATATAATAAAACAATATCAGAATACAATAAAACAATCAATACCAATATAGTTAAACAGTATATAACCAATAAAAATAAATTGATTCAAAAGTGACTGGTAAAACAATTAAAATGCTAATCTTTAAAATAATGATTGAATAAAAAGATTTTTTTTGTGTTTTTTTATAATAAGTTTTATTCAAAATAACTCTAATACAAAGAAAAACTAAAAACATCAGTCATCAGAAACATCAGACATGCTGGGTCATCCCCCACGTTTTTTCTATTTATGATAACTTAAAAAACGTATTTGAATCTGTATGAAGTCCCTTTTCTCTAGACCATAATAAAAGAGTACCAAGTTTGACAGAAATCAGTATCTTCTTTCTCCTTTAGTGACAAAGTTAATCTGTCCATTTCTACACATTCCAAGTGCAGGGTGGACAGAGGTGTGATTTCTGCTAAAATCAGGTGTGTCCACATGCTTTCAGTTAAGCAGGATGTTGACAGATTGTTTTCCAGTTTAGTGAGGCGCCGAATTGGAAGTCCAATTGGAAGTTCCCAGCATAATGAAGTTCCCCGTGAACTGAGGCACTTACTCAGAGTAGACACTTAAGAATGTGTTTCCATTCTATGGACATCTGGTTGACCTATCATTCCAATGAACTCCCGTGATTCTTGAATGAGGACTACAGTGCAAGAAATGTCATATCATTGCGTTACACTGAGCCAAGTATTCCCAGTTTGAATAAAGTGCACATAAAAAGAATACTGCTCATGCTACATGGAAAGAGTGAGCTTTACCCTCCGTTCTGAGGTGCACACCTGTGACGTCTTTCTAGCAAAATTCACGTTCATACTGCGGATCCTGGGCAGGGTGGACAGAGGTGTGATTTCTGCTAAAACCATTTTTGTCCACACGCTTTCAGTAAGTGGGATGTCGACGTATTGTTTTCCGGCCTAGTGAGGCGCCGAATTAGAAGTCCACTGTCACAGCACTGAGAACCTCATCAATTGTACGTGGTAAGTTGCACGTTCATATTGGGGCATCTGGTTATGGTAGCCTGACGTTTGTTTCTTCTTGAAACCACTGCTATCCACAGGCTTTCAGTGGGACGGATATCAACGGAATATGTTCCTGCCTAGTGAGGCGTGGATTTGGCGGTCCACTGTCACGGAACAGAGATCCTTATGAATGGCACTGAATGAGAGCCCTTTCTCAGAAATTCAATGCCCCCCGTGAACAGAGGCAGCGGCATGCTGTAACTCAGAGTAGACCCTTAAGTACGTGTTTGGATTGAAGGGAATACTGGTTTCCCCATCAATCCCCAGTAATCACACATTGTGTACAGTGCTCGTGAGCGGAATGCAGCTAACATTCCACGGAGAGTCAGTTTTACCCTCCGCTGTAAAGAGAGCCCGAGTGATGTCTAAACAGTCGTTTGCGCATTCACACTGTGCAATCTGGGCAGGGTGGACCGGGGCATGATTTCTGCTAAAACCAGTTGTGTCCAGATGCTTTCAGTAAGGAGGATGTCGACAGATTGTTTTCCAGCCTAGTTAGGCACCGAATTGGAAGTCCAATTGGAAGTTCTCAGCAAAATGAATTTCCCCGTGAACTGAGGCAGCAGAAGCACTTACTCAGAGTAGACCCTTAAGAATGTGCTTCCATTGAATGCACATGCGGTTTCCCTATCATTCCAATGAACTCCTGTACTACTTGAATGAGGACTATACCGCAGTCAGTGTCGCATCATTGCGTTGCTCTGCGCCAAGTAATCACAGTTTGAGTAAAGTGCACATGAAAGGAATA
>NW_025336099.1:15260-16763 GCF_004798865.1 Varanus komodoensis | reverse complement strand
GCTCCCGGAAGCCGGGGAATTCGGGGCATAAGGAGGTGGCCGAGTCCTTGTGTCTAGCGCGTCCTCCAGCCCCATTTGATCATCCGTGAGGATGTGGGGCTTCGTGGATGGGGCGAGGGGCGATCTGTCGTGGGGTTCTTCACCCTTTTTAACTATAAGGAGAGACGGACACCATGATCCTGGGAGTTTCCGTTGACACTGTTTAAGGTAACTGGGTTTTGTTCTGGCGATGTCCAGCCACGTTTCTATATATGGAATTTGATCTGGGTGTCCAGGATTCCCAAGGATCACAGCCTCCACATTCCTAATCAGGAGAGCCTTCTGAGAGCCATCCCACGCCAAAGGAGGTCCACTCTAATTCACAAAGGGTCCGGAGGGTCCCTGGCTTAACCAAGACCCCGAATCCTGAAGCCCTCTCAAAGAAATCAGAAAAGTTATTCAGAAGTCATTGCAAAGAGGTGGTCGCGATGGACTGGCCTTGCCCCATTTTCCCGTCCTGTAAAAAAAAGGGTTACTCAAGACAATAAAAGAAACGACGGACAATCTGAACAGACGTACAGGAAATGAGGCCGGAAGCGACGTCTCGCTTCAGACCGGAAAGTAGCCCTTGCTGCGTCCAGCAGGCTTTTCTTTCCAATACCAGATCTGCAGATACTAATGGCGGGTAACTGCCGTGCGCACTTACCGGTAATTCCTCTCTCGCCTAGTCAGACGTCCCACCGAGCCAGGGCAGAGGCATAAGATGCCAGTGGGCCCGTCCCCGGGATCGGGAGGACGCAGGACCGACAGTCTCGGGGATCTCACTGGGGCCTCCAAGTGTTGTATGGCGCGATATTATGGACGAGACCAGAGACTAGTTGGAATTATCGAGAGGGATTTATTTTACCTGCCGGCAGGGACCATGCACTCGTGAGAGTGTGGTAGCAGGCAGAGGAGAGACATTTGATTTTTATACTCTTTCACACTTATGCTTGAATGACAGCAAACAATAGGGGAGCAACAGAGAAACAATGGGAGAACAACAGAAAAACAATAGGGGAGAGCACATTTTGCCCATTTATCATGCAAAAGCAAGCAAGCGTGGGTAAAAGGGCATAATGTCTGTGGTGGTACTGGTAATGCTGGAGCGAAGCCTGCTTTGTTGTCAGTTTAGCATAGCATGCACATCCGTGTTCGTGTTCTTGTCCTCATGAGAACAAGAACACTCTGACCATGCCTCTAACTCGTGATGAGCTGTGCCCTGGCTACGTGTATGATCATGCCTGATCATGAGGGGGGTTACAACAAGTCCATCTGCCTTGGAGCCCTTGCTGTGGGACACACTCAAACGGATGAGCCCAGAGTCCTGGCTTCTCCCTGTGAGAGGACAGACGGCCCGCCATGTTGTGCCAGGAGACCTCTCCACTAGCAAAGCACCAAGGGGAACACCCAGTGCATAAGGCATGAGGTCTGGAGAGGAATCAAACGGAGTGGAAGAAAACCTTCTCAGATGTGGAGCAAAGG
>NW_025336099.1:12207-14665 GCF_004798865.1 Varanus komodoensis | reverse complement strand
GGCTGGAGGTGTGGGTTTTGCTCTCTTCCTGTGAAGAGCACCGAACTACAGCTGGAGGGTAGAAGGAGGGATGATGCTCAGGGCAATGACTTCTTCTTAAGATTCAGACTACAATGAGCACTGTAATAGGTGAAAGCTAAAGATGTATTAATCGGGAGAACATTATCCAAGTGATTAGAGCAGAATGCTGCAGGGAAAACGACAAAGCAATGAGTTCACAAGCCTTGGTCCCTGGAGTTGCCAGGTCATCCCACCAAACTGTGCAAACAGATGCACCTCCCCATGATGGCCGCTGGTGCACAGCCCCTCTCCAGATCAGCCTGCCTCAAGATGCCCAGCCGGGGACAGCATGAGGGTTTCACAAGTGCTAATCCCACTCCCACGATGCAAGTGGCCCAATGCCTTCCAGAAGCCTTGGCAGTCAAGCATCTTCTTCTGCCCAGCTGCTCTGTCCTGGGCACTTGCCAGAGCCTTCTCCACTCGTGGCTCAATCTGCACTGCCTCAAAGAGATAAGTGAGCCTGGAAAGAAGTGTGGCTTGCAGCTCCAAGCAACTGGTGCCTAGGAGTCTGGGCACCAGAGAAAATGGCCGCTGTTAACTCATCTCAGTCCCCGCTTTGTTCCAACAAACGGGTAATAACTGGGAAATTGACCTTGCCTGGTTGGTTCCTCTCAGAATAATGCAGTGCTCCATTCCCCCAGCTCTGCTGATACAAGTTTGCTGATGCAGCTTGCAGTATGGAAGACAGAAGCCCTCCAAATAGTGGCCACCTCCAAATACTGACCACCGTCATGTCATGTGAATGGAGCCATAAACATTCACAGCCAGTGTGATTTACAGAGAGGAAGCATCACAAGGCCTTTGGCGTCATGACACAGGGGAAGATGATGGGACCTGGTGTTTCCATGGTCCACAACAGGAAAGCTCTGGATCCTGCTCAGTCAGGACCCAATTCCATGCATAGGCATGCATCAAATTAGGTGATGCATTCAGATATGCAGGTTCCTGGCTAGAAGTCGCTTCCATGCAAGCAGCACACACGTTACAGGTATGTCTAGGGTGACTTGCAGGGGCTACACCCGCACAACGATGAGGAGGTACGGAACATCCAGCAGGTCACGTGGGGAACTTTCCCAGCATGCCCAAGCCAGGCTATGTGGGGAGCCATGCCAGGACCCTAGGTGCACTTTCAACTTGCATTGCAAGAGGAGCACCAGATGCCTTGCTCTGACGTTGCCTTCCTTCAATAAGGTTGGTTTTTTACAAGAACTGAAGTGGCTTCTTCACAGAAGCAGCTGCAGGCAAAGCTACCAGAACGGGGTGCTAGCTTGAGGCTTAGAACAGCCTTAGAAACAGCCCAGGGAGGAACTCTATGAAACAGAGACTTCAAAGAGACCTCGGCCCTGGAGCAACACCCATCATATCATGAAGCCCTGTGTTGGAGGAATGTGTGTAAGTGTGTATTTGCTTGCCTTGTGGTTGTGTATAATGCTCTTTCAGTCCACAGGGACTATTGCTAAGCTCATGCATTTCTACATAAGTAAGAATTCCTTTGCTATACAGCTTGATCATGTGCTAGATACAACATGAGGTATGGGAGATACAGAGAGGAAGACCACAAAACAGTGCAAGCATCAGTCTGGCCTTCTTCAGTCCCATGGGAAGGTGAATCTTACACCCTGCATCTTCTCTCGATACACACGGTCAAAGTGCTCGCTCTGTGCCACCGTCAGGTGGTTCTTCCAGTCCCCAGAGATCCCTGGAACACCACAAGAGAGAGCAGGAAACATCAGTGAGGAGCAGGCCCAGAATGTGTCCCCCTTGAGTAATCTTCACCCTGCACTGCACTGGGTCTGAGTGAGCAGCACGCACAGAGCAGTCAATGGGTGCTGAGTGGAGACCGGCGTATATGGCACCCCCTCAGCAGTCCAGCAGCCCAGCAGCCCAGAGGCATGGTGGAAAAAGATGTCCGCTAAGGGCAGCCCAAAGCCTCCATTGGGGCCCCAACACAGAGCTTCTGAAGCCCCCCTCTGCCACAGCACAGTCCCCCACCAGTCAGCCCTCCTGCCCCTCTCCTTCCATTCTCTCTTGTCAAGAGGGGAAATATGGGCAGCTCAAGCCAACCTCTTTGCTGCCTACCAAGGAAACTTTCCTTTTTACCTTTCCTTAATATAGTCCCTTTCATAGGTTCAAAAAATTCCACTGGCAACTGGGAGGGCTGCAACCATTTGTTCTCCTTCATCCCCTGGAATGAGGCATTTTCCACCACGGAATCAAGCTGCTGGCAGGTCAGCTCCTTACCGAGGAAGTGGCAGATCTTCTGCACAGTGCCCCGCATGTCCTTGGGAGATGACAGCAAATTGCCAAGATGAGAAGATGCATTCTCCTTTTTTGGAGAATCAGCAATATGGTTCATTACAGATAGAGAAGGCGGATGCCATGTGGAGGGCACACTTAG
>NW_025336099.1:9254-11966 GCF_004798865.1 Varanus komodoensis | reverse complement strand
TTCTCCTTAATTGCTGTGTCTTCATTGAAAATAAATGCAGGGAACGATCCCTTTGCTGCTCAGAAAGGTATCTACTGGTACTTGAATATACGGAAAGTTCAAGCCATACCTGCTGGAGCTCTTCGTAAGAGACAAAGTAGACATTGGGTCTGTCCTTTACTCCAATCCAGCTTTTCACATGGTCGAACCAGGAACCGAACAGCACTGCAAGAGCAAAGCCAAGACACAAGAGTAAGCCGCTGAGAGGATGCAGGTGGTTCTGGGACAGGAGGTTTGAAGTCCCTGCCCACAGTGGGGACGGGCAAGATGAACCACAGCAGTGCAAAGGAGGAACCACCCTTCAAGCTCCCCACGTTTCTCAGCTAGTCCCACACTCCTCTGATGGGGATCCATTCATGGGAAGGTCCCCACATCTGTCCCCCTTGAGTAATGAGGGATGTACTTGCCATGCAGGACAGCTGTTTAAAGAAACCCCTGGACAACAGGAGAGGAATCAGAGCGTGGGCAGAAAAATAGCCCGTCCTTGCATGAGGACAGCACTCAGAGCAGAAGAATAAAAGCTGGTAGAGCAGAAAAGGAGGCCATCTTTTGGGGAAGGTTGGGAGAAATCAGGGAAGCACTGGGCCAATGTGCATGAGGCATATCCTGGCATCCTGGTAAGGAACAACCGAATGTTCTTCAGCATCGCTGCTCCTCTGCGGTTTCTTCCATCATACAAACCCAGCGCCGTGGCTTCCACAGTGCTCATATGCAGCTCCCATGGAGTCCCTGGGAAGAGCGGCGGCGGCTGTGTGACCTGCTCCAGCCATCCAACCGCGAACTGAATTTCAGGCATGGCGGCTGAAGCAAGAGCGGGACCTGCAGAGGGGCTGAGCAGGCAAGGCGGAGACCATGATTTTGAGGAAGCCAGTTGGTTTTCCGTCTAATGGGATACTGTGAAACATAGCAACCCCACAGAGGTGCTTGGGTTCTGTGAACTCAGCCAGGGAGTGAGTTTGTTTTGGGACTGTTTGTAGGTGTGAGCTTGTATGTGTGTGTGTGTGTGAGAGAGAGAGAGAGAGAGAGAGAGAGAGAGAGAATTTCCTGTCTGAGAAAGTGGAGATGCAGCAGCTTCAGGATCAAGCTGTGTGCTGCTTTTCACTCATGGTGGGAATGTCACTGGATTCTGGGCAGAGCCGTGGCTGTTTCTTGGACACACAAAAGCGCCTTCACACAAGCTTCTGCACGCAGAGTACGGCAAGCTTGGCTCACCTGTGTCTGCCCCAGAGAATGCGGGAAGAGCTGAAGCCCTCCCAGATGCCCTGCTGCAAGCATCTGCTTTTGCCTCATAGAAAGGTAACTCGTCTGCGCAGTGGCTGTCGGGAACATGCAGGTATGTGAGGGGGAGCCATGCAGAGGTGGGTCATGACCTTTTCTCCCCTGCTGTCATGCCTGACGGCTCAACAGAGATGCCGACTCGCAAGGAAGAGCCAAATGTTCACAATGAGAATCAGACATTGGAACAAGGGGTCTTATACTTGGGGCCCAGTGACCAAACGGCCCCTCTGGGACCGCTGAGCAAATAGACACCCTACAACATAATGATGAGGCTTCTCCTCATCCTGACTCTGAGGTGGTTGTCCCCCCCCCCCCCCCGCTGCCTCCTGACTCTGAATCTGCTGGGCAGAGTCCAAGAGATCAAGAAGACCTAACGGTGAATTTGGCAGACACCCAATGTAGGAGGAGTTTACAGTGGCCGGCCGCTGTGTGAGTTAATTGGAGGTGTGAGTTATGACCTCACGACATCTGCAGTTGAGGGCACCATGAGTCCCAGTGGAGCAATCCTCAGGGAACCAAGATTCTAGGCTGGGCATCCACATGGTAGGCATGTCATGAGCAGAGGCCACTGGAGATCAGGGTCAGAGGAGATGGCCCAGGATGCCCCTTTGGATTCTCTCAGTTTCTTTCTATTAGCGTGGTTCTCTGTATTGCTGCTATCTGGAGGGGGGCATAAGCTGTATCTTCTCCTAACTTGCTCCAGCTTTCCAGGCTCCACTTCCTCCTGTTGTGCTCAGGATGATGTGGCTGTTCTTTCTGACTTTTCTGTCCTGTTCAGAAGCAGTGTGGATTTCCCCCACTATGCAAGCACTCAAGCACACACAGAGAGATCAAAACAGCCTGCTTTGCACTCTTGAGTGTAGAACTTGTTCACCCAATGCCCTCTTTGTCTCAGAGGGGCAGCTGGTTGCAGGGACTCGAAAGACTGCTCCCCCTCCAGGGAGTCCTTCATCCCACCTCTGGTGGGCCACCTGCTGCCCCAGCGGGAAACGCTTCGTGCTGCTCTCTCCTCTAATATGAGGAGACACGGGACAGACCCTTGCACACAGTCTTGTGACCTTGGGTGCAGAAGGACTTAAATAGATACCTTATAAATATACGGATGGACAGAAAGACATATGGACAGACAGACAGACAGACCACAAGGCCACTTTCACAACTCTGACAAATGCACCATTCCATGGATTCCATCAAGAAAGTCAGGAGATTACAAGGAAAAGAATCTCTGCAGTGTGCTTATAGCTAGAAATCTCTACTGCAGTCTTCTCTTTCTGGCTACAAGATTGGAGTGGAGTGAGATGCTTCAGTGGCCATCAAAGTGGCCCACTGTGACCGCAGCAGAAGACATCCATCCTTACCATTTCCACTCAGGAACTCCTCCAGGAACTCTCCCCA
>NW_025336099.1:3604-4668 GCF_004798865.1 Varanus komodoensis | reverse complement strand
AATATTTTGTTCTCATCATTTAGCACAATGTCCTAGAATGCCTAGAAAGGTATTTATTGGTCCTCCAATATCAGGAAATTTTGGATAATGGTTTTTAAGCAAAACTTTAAGATATTGAATTCAAAAATTGAAGCAGACCCTAAAATTGCATCATTTATGCGTCAATATTTTATGAAAAGAAATGGAAATAGAATATCAAATAATATCAAATTTAGTAACTGCAGCAAGATTAATAATAGCAAAGAATTAGGAGAAATGGGTTTTCCAAATAAGCTAATTGTATCTGGAATATAGCTGTTAATGATACATTAACATGTGGAAGTACAGTGAAAAAAGGTTTGACAAATAAGAATGAGTTTACTTCTATTTGGGGGTTGTGTATTGCACACATATTAATAAAAGGGAAAGGTATCAAACCTTCCAGTGTCCTTTGGATGGGCCCTAAGCTGCCCTCCCTGCTTCGAGCGCCAATAGGAAATGGTGGATTCTAGACCAAGGAAGTTTGAGGGCATCAGTGGCAGTCTCTGCCACAGCTCTAGGGCCCAGTGGGAGTCCAAAAGACACTCAGTGCTGACTCCATCGAGAAGACGTCCTGCGGGACTCCTCAGTGATTTACTACCCAGCATCCCTGTCTTGCACATGGATTGGGGGACCCAGAATTCCCCATTTCTGCCACTGAGAGTGGCAGGAGCCCAAACGGGGTGCCCCCCTGCATGTGGGAAGTCACATCAGTCCGCATTCCCCTTCCCTTCCTCTGGCCTTAGAGTGGAATGCAGAAGAGTCGGGGAATGGCAGGTGAGTCACCAAGCACTTGGGTGGAGGGCATCCCAAGGCAATCTTCGGAGCACTCTCAGGGAGAGGTGCCAGTTCCCGTATTTCCACATTGCATGTCCATCCTCTTCATCCTCATCATGTTGAAGCAAACCCCACGTTTCCAGCATACCTTGGATACCTTGGAGGAAGTCCAGCCATCATGAGCTTGCTTCTTCTGTTCCTCAGTCCCTCTTGCTCTGGAATCTCCCCATGCCATGTTCCTTGGAGCCACCTTGGGAGCATAAGGGGAG
>NW_025336099.1:0-2446 GCF_004798865.1 Varanus komodoensis | reverse complement strand
TGCTCAGCTTATGTGCCTCTTCGGAGATGGCAATCCTCTGGCTGTTGGGGGGAAAATGTGGATAAACCCCGCCTGAAGAGCATTACTCCTGTGTGCCTTTGCATTGTGGGATCAAACCCTTCTCAAAACCAAGCTGTCACTGTTTAAAATGGCATTCCCCCCCCCCCTTTCTCTCAGCTTTAGCTGTGGGCTACAGTAGACAGGCCATTTCAGCCCAAATATACATTGTAAATAGGCATTGTTGCAATTCAGTTTACAATAATCTTTTGATAGCCCGGAGGGCTTCATGTGCCCTGATGGTGCAGAATGTTTAGAGTCGAGATACGGGTCTGAGCTTATCATGAATAGTTTCTAGTAGCTTGAATTTGCAAGTCTGAGCAGACCTGGAGATGGGTTCAAGCTACTGAACGAAAGTGTCAATACAGGCAATTAGAAATATTGTAATCTCATTGTTACAGTGTGATTGACTAACATTTCTTTACCTGTTCTGTATGTGATGACCTCAGAATCTTGTCTACTGAAGAATCTTGTCTACAGTAGAATGCATGTCTACTGAAGAGCAAGGCCCAAGGACTCCAAAGCTGTGTCAGTTTCAGAATTGTTTGTACTGAATCTGCAGTGGGGAAGCCAAGAGTCCTGGGAAGCATCTCACAAGATAGGGCAAGCTCAATGTTAAACACCTGGATTTAAGGAGACATTCTCAGGAGATCCTGCATTGGCGTCTCCATCTAAATTTGCTTTTGCCCCAAATGCTGGCTGCTCTGAGTCCCCAGTATTGGCTTAGCTTCCAGTCTGTCTCTCTCTCCTCGCTCTGTCCTCACTCACAAGACCTTTGAGGGGTTCGGACCACATGATGCATCCCATTGTCACATGCAGGGGGTAGCATATGATTATTCCCCCCCCCCCCGGCACACACACGCTAAGTTGAGAAACCCGGTGGTAGTCTATGCCCACAATGCTTATCAAACTTCTGCTACCTAAAGCCACCCATTCCCACCAACCATTTTTACAACGGGTCAAAACTAAAATGGTTCTGTGTCCCAGAACTGAAATGTCCAACTCAGACATAACGCACACGCCAGCCTATTCTTCGGTCACTCCTTCTCCAATATTGCTTCAAACTCTGTTTTTTTGAGAGTTGTTTTAAGGATCGCATTCTCTCGAGTTTGAAGACAAGAAGCGGGCAAGGGCGCTGGGAAGCTCACATCTCACAGCTTCCCTTCTCAAAACACATGAGCTTTGCTGTGCATGTCACATTTCACCAAATTCAGCCATGGAGTTTTCCCGTAAAAGTGCATGCAGAATCCCCATATTAGGGTAAAGTGCATACGACAAAAGTATAGACATGAGGCAAATTGAGTAATGTGAAGGAACTGAAGGAAGCATTTTGAGCTTTCATGTGTTTTCAACCCTAATTTAACGACCAACAAGGCCACCTTTACATAAGCACTTTCCTTTTGGAGTGCAGACTAGTGAAGATCTTAACAACAAAGAAGCCACTGAGAGAACCTTCTGCTACACCAATGATGTATGACCATTTAATTGGTGATATAAAACTCAGTAGCTTGACATGGATAGACCTCCATCTGCTGGAGGAATACTGAATGGGTTTTTTTTTTTTAAATTTGGTGAAATAAAGCTCAAAGAAAAAGTGATTTAATTGTATTTTGAATATTGATTTCTGGGTTTAATCTTGCTGATATAACAACAATATATCAGCAATCTCTGTCTGGACACAGGAAATAGGAAGACCATCAGTTCTGAGCCTAACCAGAGCTACTAGATTAACGCATACAGAGAGTGAAGTGAAATTGGAAGGAGCCTTCGAAGTGATGGCTGAAGAAAAGACCTTGAGAGGGTTTAAGAGGATTCTGGGCACAAATGTGAAAGAATGGAAAGTAGATAATTCTCAGGAATTGAAGCAGATGAGAGAGCAGGTGAAAGCGGATATTAATCAAATAAAATTGAAAATCAGAATGCTTTTATAAAACTGAGGAGTCAATTGAAGGCATTGGAGAAGAAATTTGAAGAAACAGAAGCGTTGGATAAGTCCGAGAGAATGCATATAATGTGCCATTCTGAAAGAATAACTGATCTGGAGAACATGGTGATTGATTTGGAGGATAGAGATGGTGCAAGGAACTGGGACTGAGAAATAGGCCAGAATGATTGCCAATGGAAGAAAAGCAACTCGGGGGTGGTGTGCTTGCATGGTTTAAAGAATTGATGCCAGATGAAAAATGGATAAAGATGATAGAGAGAGAAGGCATCATGCTGGTGCCCAATGCTGGGCTGAATCAACTCTGTGAAATGTATTGATACGATTCTCTGACTTTTAAAAGAAGGAGCAATTAATGAGAAAGTTGAGAGAAAATTCAGATCAACTAAAGTTTGCAGAGGCTCCCATTCATGTGTTTCAAGATTTATGTTTCCAAACTATTTCATT